>NW_027011617.1:403237-490737 GCF_036934945.1 Oncorhynchus masou masou | reverse complement strand
GATCCTATATTAGGAATCATTTGTTGTATTGATGTATTGGTTGTGTTGGGAATGTGGCTAACGAGGTAGTCTTAGGGGAGAGGAAATGATCACCGCTTGAAGAAGATGACTGGGAGCTTCTCTTTATTTATTATAGCCTGTCACAAACTCACACACACAAACACACACACAGTGTAACCCCATCGTCAATACTATCTCTGCTAGGGCGTGTTCCTCTGACCAGGTGTTCTTTTGGTGGGGGTAGATCAGCCTTAGATTGTGGCTTCTATCAATGTAATTGTCTGCATCATTTCCAATCCCCCGTATATTTTGTGGGAGTAAATATATATATATGTACAGTACAAGTCAAAGTTTGGACACACCTACTCATTCCAAGATTTTTCTTTATTTTTAACTTTGAAAGTTTCGTCAAGTGCAGTCGCAAAAACAATCACGCGCTATGATGAAACTGGCTCTCATGAGGACCGCCACAGGAAAGGAAGACCCAGAGTTACCTCTGCTGTGGTATGATGAAGCTGGCTCTCATGAGGACCGCCACAGGAAAGGAAGACCCAGAGTTACCTCTGCTGTGGTATGATGAAGCTGGCTCTCATGAGGACCGCCACAGGAAAGGAAGACCCAGAGTTACCTCTGCTGTGGTATGATGAAGCTGGCTCTCATGAGGACCGCCACAGGAAAGGAAGACCCAGAGTTACCTCTGCTGTAGAGGATAAGTTCATTAGAGTTACCAGCATCAGAAATTGCAACCCAAATAAATGCTTCACAGAGTTCAAGTCACTGACACATCTCAACATCAACTGTTCAAAGGAGACGAGTGAATCAGGCTTTCGTGGTCAATTTGCTGCAAAGAAACCACTACTAAAGGACGCCAATAATAAGAAGAGACTTTCTTAGGTCAAGAGACACGACCAATGGACATTAGACTGGTGGAAATATGTCCTTTGGTCTGATGAGTCCAAATTTTAGATTTTTGGTTCCAACTGCCGTGTTTTTTTGAGACGCAGAGTAGGTGAAACGATGATCTCTGCATGTGTAGTTCCCACATTGAAGCATGGAGGACGAGGTGTAATGTTGTGGGGGTGCTTTGTTGGTGACACTATTTAGAATTCAAGGCACACCTAACTAAAATGGCTACCACAGCATTCTGCAGTGATACGCCATCCCATCTAGTTTGTTTTTCAATAGGACAGTGACCTAACACACCTCCAGGCTGTGTAAGGGCTATTTGACCAAGAAGGAGAGTGATGGAGTGCTACATCAGATGACCTGGCCTCCACAATCACCCGACCTCAACTCAATTGAGATGGTTTGGGATGAGTTGGAAAAAGCAGCCAATAAGTGCTCAGCATATGTGGGAACTCCTTCAAGACTGTTGGATAATCATTTCAGGGTGAAGCTGGTTGAGAGAATGCCAAGAGTGTGCGAAGTTGTCATCAAGGTAAAGGGTGGCTACTTTAAAGAATCTAAAATATTAAATATATTTGGATTTGATTTGTTTAACACTTTTTTGGTTACTACATGATTCCATATGTGTTATTTCATAGTTCTGATGTCTTCACTATTATTAGAAAATAGTAAAAATACAGAAAAACCCTTGAATGAGGTGGTGTTTCCAAACCTTTTACTGATACTGTATATATTATTTTCAATATATATATATAGTTTTCCTTAAATATATGTCCCTTCTTCATAATTTCCCCCAACCCTTCTCTAAGTGGAGTAAACTAATGGACAACAACACTTAGGCTTCTACTTCCAGCTTATACACACTATATACATTTTACAGACACCTATTTTACATGAGTTACATTATTTACCTCCCATCTCTGAAAAACATCCAGTTTTGATTTCTACTGGCCATATATTTTTCAACTGTGCTGAAAGTTCTGAACCTGTCTATTCTCATAGTTTTCACAGAGAGTAAATTAAAGATACACATTTTGGCTCAGAATATTATTGTATAATTGATTGATTGACCATGACTTCTCAAATCACCCAGTAGTGCTCTCTGCAGGTTCAGCCCCAGGTAAATGTTGCAATTCTTCAGCCATTCCTGAACCTGCGACCAAAGACAAGCTACATATGTATACTACAAGAATTTTGTATAAGAATTTAACTTGAATATCCAGCGTAGTTTTTAAGTATCGTTGTGCCATGGAATCGGCACATGGAAAACCGCATGCCAGATCTAACAACCCATGGATGTGTATATTATGTCAGCTAACCAGTTCATATGTTTTAGCAATCTGGTGCCCAACCGCACAGTTGATGATGTGGCACACAACCAATGGTTAATGCATGCAACGTCTGAGCAGGGGAATATGACCCGATACTAACCCTAGATAATGACATCAGATACAATGTCACTGGGCAATTATCGTGATGTCATAATTAGTGGACAGTTGTTGACATTGATTGATGATGAGGCAGTGAAACAGGCCTGAGGCCCATCCCATGGGAAGGAAAGGGGGAATATGAAGGGCAAGGGAGGAACAGACAGACAGTTAGCCTTAGGTGTCTGTCTGACTGTCTGCTGACTGACTGACTGACTGACTGACTATCTATTAGGAGTCATCAGGCAGGGAGAGAGAGGGTGCTCCCAATAATATCTCCATTCTCCTGAAGTGTGCACCCGTTCACTACTTCCCATGAATCTAAAAGCATTGGATTGGGCTAGAGGTAGTTTCTAATAACAGTAATGTCCTTTCAGCACGTGCCCTCCATCCTGTCCTCCCTCTCTATTCTCTCCTTTTCCTACCCCTTTAGCACGTGCCCTCCATCCTGTCCTCCCTCTCTGTTCTCTCCTTTTCCTACCCCTTTAGCACGTGCCCTCCATCCTGTCCTCCCTCTCTATTCTCTCCTTTTCCTACCCCTTTAGCACGTGCCCTCCATCCTGTCCTCCCTCTCTATTCTCTCCTTTTCCCACCCCTTTAGCACGTGCCCTCCATCCTGTCCTCCCTCTCTGTTCTCTCCTTTTCCTACCCATTTTAGCACGTGCCCTCCATCCTGTCCTCCCTCTCTGTTCTCTCCTTTTCCCACCCCTTTAGCACGTGCCCTCCATCCTGTCCTCCCTCTCTGTTCTCTCCTTTTCCCACCCCTTTAGCACATGCCCTCCATCCTGTCCTCCCTCTCTGTTCTCTCCTTTTCCCACCCCTTTAGCACGTGCCCTCCATCCTGTCCTCCCTCTCTGTTCTCTCCTTTTCCTACCCCTTTAGCACGTGCCCTCCATCCTGTCCTCCCTCTCTGTTCTCTCCTTTTCCCACCCCTTTAGCACGTGCCCTCCATCCTGTGCTCCCTCTCTGTTCTCTCCTTTTCCTACCCCTTTAGCACGTGCCCTCCATCCTGTGCTCCTCCAGATCAAAAGCCTTTCATGTCCACCCCTTAATCGGACCTGACAATGCATCGGTAATCTATTGCATAGATCGGGGATTGATTTGCATTGTGTGAAGTATGTAGATTCTGTGTGTGTGTGTGTTCTGTGTGTGTGTCCACCCCCTTGTGCATGTTTGTCCTGCCCAGTGTTGGTGGTAATGCGTTACGTAATCAGATTACTTGTATGAGTAACAGTGTAAAGTAACGCATTACTTTTTCTAATTGGATAATATTATTACAGCTACTTTGTCAAACACAGCGTGGGTTCATTTCAGAATCATATGTCTACCTGGTGCGTGTTTCCATGATTCAATCTCCACTTGTTTCCTTATTTAGTTCTCGAGTGAGTGGTGAAAGGCTATTTGGAGAAATGTCATTACAGCTGCTGTCCATAGAAATGTATAGAGGGTGCACCTCTGAACTTTGCTATTGATCGCTTCTGTGATAGTAAAGCCCACAGAGTGCTTTCCTGTCTATTGGCAAGTGTGCCCTCTATACATCTCTATGGGTCCGTGTCGCTTACATGCGGTCTACAACCAGAACTGGCTTCTCCAGAGAAGGATTTTGAATGAAAAGATGGGAAATATGTACAGATGTTTGTCTTGCAGTATATATATAGTATATATATATATATATCCCTCACGACGCCAGGACAGCGGAGTCAATCACCACCTTCCGGAGACACCTGAAACCCCACCTCTTCAAGGAATACCTAGGATAGGATAAGTAATCCTTCTCACCCCCCCTTAAATGATTTAGATGCACTATTGTAAAGTGGCTGTTCCACTGGATGTCAGAAGGTGAATTCACCAATTTGTAAGTCGCTCTGGATAAGAGCGTCTGCTAAATGACTTAAATGTAAATGTAATGTAAATGTAAATATGACCCATGAAGCTGCCCATGTGCACAACACATGTAGACTAGGGAAGCAGCGCCACAGATGAAAGCTGAAACTACTGATCAAACCTGAGTTAGGAAGTCATCTATGGTAGAACGTGCATGGCTCGTCTTGCTCCCTCCGAAAGTCAAGCAAACAGTGAGATTTTCAGATTTTTTTCATTAAATTAACACAAAGTAATATAACTACTAAGACAACATCTTCCTTTCCACACAAACTAATATTATAAAGTAATGTATTGCTTTCCACACAAACTAATATTGTAAAGTAGCATGCAAATACCGGTCATATAGTACTATTTCAAGTAACTAATCCCAACACTGGTCCTGTGTGTGTGTGTGTGTGTGTGTGTGTGTGTGTGTGTGTGTGTGTGTGTGTGTGTGTGTGTGTGTGTGTGTGTGTGTGTGTGTGTGCGTGTGTGTGTGTGTGTTTAAAATGTCTTTCTCTTTTGAAAAATGAAACTTGTGTGTTTTATCTTAACTATTTATTCAACTCACTTGCTTTGGAAATATAAACATATGTTTCCAATGCCAATAAAGCTAATTTGAATTTAATTGATTTAAGAGAGAGAGAGAGACAGAGAGAGACAGAGATAGAGAGAGAGAGAGACAGAGAGAGACAGAGATAGAGAGAGGGAGAGAGATGGAGAGAGGGAGAGAGGGAGAGAGGGAGACAGAGATAGAGAGAGGGAGAGAGAGAGAGGGGGGAGAGAGAGATGGAGAGAGGGAGAGAAAGAGAGAGAGAGAGAGAGATGGAGAGATACAGAGATAGATAGAAAGAGAGAGAGAGAGAGAAATGGAGAGAGAGAGATAGAGAGAGGGAGAGAGGGAGAGAGAGAGATGGAGAGAGACAGAGATAGAGAGAGGGAGAGGGGGAGAGAGAGAGAGATGGAGAGAGACAGAGATAGAGAGAGGGAGAGAGGGAGAGAGAGAGAGATGGAGAGAGACAGAGATAGAGAGAGGGAGAGAGGAAGAGAGAGACAGAGAGAGAGGGAGAGAGGGAGAGAGGGAGATAGAGAGAGGGTGAGAGGGAGAGAGGGAGAGAGAGAGAGAGATGGAGAGAGACAGAGATAGAGAGAGGGAGAGAGGGAGAGAGAGAGAGAGAGAGAGGGAGAGAGAGACAGAGGGAGAGAGAGAGAGAGAGAGGGAGAGAGGGAGAGAGGGAGAGAGAGTGATAGAGATCAGTGGATAATGCATAGCACAGCAGTTATCAGCAGACCAACCAGGTCAATACTCTGTCAGAGTCATTATACAGAGACAAAAAATGGTGTTGGAGAGACAGAAAGAGAATGAGAGAGAGAGAGAGAGACAGAAAGAGAATGTGAGAGAGAGATAGAGAGACAGAAAGAGAATGTGTGTGTGTGAGAGAGAGAGAGAGAGAGAGAGACAGACAGAAAGAGAATGTGAGTAAGAGAGAGAGAGAGAGAGAGAGATAGAGGGGGGAGACAAACAAAAAATGAGTGGAGTATAGAGATGGAGAGAGAGGGTTAGACAATGGGCAAAACATGTAAGAATAATGGAATATACTCTGTAGTAAAGTAAAGACAAAGAGGTGGGAAATAAAGAGAAGCTACTTTAACTAAATATTTTAACGAAGGATATGTACAGTATATAACCCAGCCTTCCACACCTCCCCTTAATCTGCCCCCCCCTCTCTCTCTCTCTCTCTCTTTCTCTTTCTCTTTCCATCTCTGTCTCTCCATCTCCCCATCTCTCTCCGTCTGTCTGTGATTTTCAGCACAGAGGGCAGGACATCGTAATAAACTGTGCATCTGTGCGTGGGTGGATCAACACAGTCTCCACATATACACGCACAAACACTCATACACACACAAACGCATGCACGCCATCAGTCCCAGTAATGTGTCTGCTTCAGCAGTCCATGCTGCCATCCATCTTCCTTTTCTACATCTCCACTTTCTCTCTCTCCATCCATCCATCCATCTATCTTTCTTTCTTTCTCTCTCTCTCTCCATCCACCCCTCCATCTTTCTTTCTCTCTCTCTCCATCTACCCCTCCATCTTTCTTTCTCTCTCTCTTCATCCATCCACCCCTCCATCTTTCTTTCTCTCTCTCTTCATCCATCCATCCCTCCATCTCTCCATTTTTTACACATACATAATGCGTGAGAAGACATGAGAACAAAAGGACTGTACCATACCACTACCACCTTCAGCTCCTTCAGAGAAACACACACATGCACACACACACACACACACACACACACACACACACACACACACACACTAGAACACACACACACACACCACACACACACACGTGCACACACACACACACACACACACACACACACACACACACACACTAGAACACACACACACACACACTAGAACACACACACACACTAGAATACACACACACTAGAACACACACACACACACACACACTAGAACACACACACCCACACACACACTCTAGAACACACACACACTAGAACACACACACACACGCAACACGCATACACACACTAGAACACACGCACACACACATACACACTAAAACCCACACACATACAAACTGGAACACACACACACACACACTAGAATACACATACATACACACTAGAGCACACACACACACTCGAATACACACACACACACACACACACACTAGAACACACACACACACTAGAACACACACACACTAGAACACACACACACACGCAACACGCATACACACACTAGAACACACACACACACACATACACACTAGAACACACACACATACACACTGGAACACACACACACACTAGAATACTGACACACAGAATAGACACACAAATACACACTATAATGCACACACATTAGAACACACACACACGCACATATACACTAGAACACACACACATACCTCTATTTTTACTGAGTGAGTTTGGAGGAAAGCCAAGTTAAGGCGTATTAGATATTAATCCTGTCTTTGAGGCTGGGAGTTTAGCGCACACACACACACACACACACACACACACACACACACACACACACACACACACACACACACACACACACACACACACACACACACACACACACACACACACACACACACACGTTGATCAAACACTCCCCTGAAGGGTATTACATGGCTAATGTTGCCTCAAATGGGGTGTGTGTGTATGTGCCTAAGTGTGTGTGTGCATTTCTACATGTGTGTGTGTGTGTGTGTGTGTGTGTGTGTGTGTGTGTGTGTGTGTGTGTGTGTGTGTGTGTGTGTGTGTGTGTGTGTGTGTGTGTGTGTGTCTGCACAAGCTAATATGGCTTCTGCCACTGCAGCAAATGTTAGGATCTGGACAACACTGTGAGAACATAGTATTCAGTCAATTGGGCTTCGTGCCAAATGGCACCCTATTCAGGCTCTGGTCAAAAGTAGTGCACTGCATTGGGAGTAGGGTGCCATTTGGGACAGGACTGAGTGGAATGAAAGTAATCAAAGAAGGATTGATGGGGGAGGGGTGACCAAGGCCTCATGCCCAGGCAGGGGTCCTAACAGCGGGGTGGGGAGGTGGAACAGTCCCCTCCTGGTCCTGAGTTCTACTGGAGGAGTGTGGGGTTGGCAGAACAACAATCACACCTTAAATAGCTGCCTTCATGCTGAAAACAACAGCACCAATATAGCCATATGGCCGATACATAAGAGGTGGGATACATGCCCAGATCGTGACCCTCTCTTGGGATGTGGAATACAATTTACGCCCTAGACTCGGCCCTGCTTTGGAAGTACACAGGTCCTCAATCCATACTGCAATCCCCCACTGGACCTCTAGTGGCCACCTCCATCCAGACCAGGGTTTCCGTTAGCGCCAACAATGAAAAGACCATAAGTAAAGCTGTTGCCGGCCAAAACGACTGGGAGAAAAAAAATCCCATTGCAAAACAATGGTTCCTATTCATTGAAGGAAATACCAGTCGATGGAAATACATTTGGTCATCATGCTTATCAGTCTATAGGTTCATTTGCATCACTTTGTGTACTTAAATTGCCCTGTGTATTTTCGTTAGTCATCGTGTATCTTATTTATCCAACACAACTGTAACACACGTACAGCACACAGGATTTCTCCTGCAGCTGAGGAGCTGGTTGCTGCTGCATTCAAATGGGCTTTTATCAGCCCATTCATTGCGCAACAATTCTAATTGCAATTGCATGTTAAAAACAGTTTTGCTGCTTGATTAAAAAGAGCTACTATTTTTATTTCTCAACTGGTAATTGAAACGCCACTCCCATTCACTTCCCAAGTGCAACAGGCTATCAGCGAGTTGCTCAACACTTTACAGTGTGAGCTGGAGGAAGTATGCATTTTGAAAACAAACTTGTTTGTACGTTTGTTTGAAACCTAAATGTTTGATTTCATATTTTGAGGTATGTCTTACCTTGCTTCAAAATAGCCTGTAGGCAAAATCTGACTATGGAAATGAGGAGGCAATTCATTTATAAATATTTCAATATTTCAAATATTTCATCATTCTAGAGACTGGCTCTCCCATATCCTCACCACACACCCCTTCCCTTCTTCATTCTGGAGACTGACTCTCCTTTATCCTCACCACACACCCCTCCCCTTCTTCATTCTGAAGACTGACTCTCCCATATCCTCACCACACACCCCTCCCCTTCTTCATTCTGGAGACTGACTCTCCTTTATCCTCACCACACACCCCTCCCCTTCTTCATTCTGAAGACTGACTCTCCCATATCCTCACCACACACCCCTCCCCTTCTTCATTCTGGAGACTGACTCTCCCATATCCTCACCACACACCCCTCCCCTTCTTCATTCTGGAGACTGACTCTCCTTTATCCTCACCACACACCCCTCCCCTTCTTCATTCTGGAGACTGGCTCTCCTTTATCCTCACCACACACCTCCCCTTCTTCGTTCTGGAGACTGACTCTCCCACATCCTCACCACACACCCCTCCCCTTCTTCATTCTGGAGACTGACTCTCCCACATCCTCACCACACACCCCTCCCCTTCTTCATTCTGAAGACTGACTCTCCTTTATCCTCACCACACACCCCTCCCCTTCTTCATTCTGGAGACTGGCTCTCCCATATCCTCACCACACACCCCTCCCTTTCTACATTCTGGAGACTGGCTCTCCCATATCCTCACCACACACCCCTCCCTTTCTACATTCTGGAGACTGGCTCTCCCATATCCTCACCACACACCCCTCCCCTTCTTCATTCTGGAGACTGGCTCTCCCATATCCTCACCACACCCCTCCCCTTCTTCATTCTGGAGACTGACTCTCCCATATCCTCACCACACCCCTCCCCTTCTTCATTCTGGAGACTGACTCTCCCATATCCTCACCACACCCCTCCCCTTCTTCATTCTGGAGACTGACTCTCCCATATCCTCACCACACACCCCTCCCCTTCTTCATTCTGGAGACTGGCTCTCCCATATCCTCACCACACCCCTCCCCTTCTTCATTCTGGAGACTGACTCTCCCATATCCTCACCACACCCCTCCCCTTCTTCATTCTGGAGACTGACTCTCCCATATCCTCACCACACCCCTCCCCTTCTTCATTCTGGAGACTGACTCTCCCATATCCTCACCACACACCCCTCCCCGTCTAAACAGTTTAAATTATACTCAAGACACATTATCTTCAGACATGTTTGAGCTGCTTTTCACTGACAGCCACAACTCAATAATCAGTTAGGCCTATTCCCACGTGTGCTGACAAAACGGAGGGCTTCCCAAATAGGCATAGGACTACTAGCTTGTGATTTGAAACAAGCCACAGAACATTTTGAGAAGAACCTAATGATCCTTGATTCCTCTGTGGCTAAGTCTTGGTTTCAGATGAGTATTTGGAAGGAGTCTATTTATTTCTGTAAGGAGTAATTATGTAATTTTGGTAAATGTAGTTCCATTTACTTCCCTATTTGGACTATGTCTCCTGTTGGTTTTCATATCAACTTTCTTTCGTTGTCCAGATGTCACGCCTTGACCTTAGTTATCTTTGTTTTCTTTATTATTTTGGTTAGGTCAGGGTGTGACGAGGGTGATATATGTGTTTACCCTTGTCTAGGGTTTTTGTATGTTTATGGGGATTTTCCAGTCTAGGTGTTTTTATGTCTATGGTTGCCTAGATTGGTTCTCAATCAGAGGCAGATGTTTATCGTTGTCTCTGATTGGCGACCATATTTAGAGGGACATATGCCTTGGATAGTTTGTGGGTTATTGTCTGTGTAGTTTGCTGTGTCAGCATGTGGTTTAGTATAGCGTCACGGTTGTTTAGTGTTTCTTCGTTTATTAAAGAGTATGTATTTGTATCACACTGCGTCTTGGTCTCCTCCTTACGACGAATGTGACACCAGAAGCCAAAGGCCCAGTCCTAGTCATATTAGTAACCCATCCTTGTTATATTAGTAATCTATCCTAGTCATATTAGTAACCCATCCTAGTTATATTAGTAACCCATCCTAGTTATATTAGTAACCCATCCTAGTCATATTAGCAACCCATCCTAGTTATATTAGTAACCCATCCTAGTCATATTAGCAACCCATCCTAGTTATATTAGTAACCCATCCTAGTCATATTAGTAACCCATCCTAGTCATATTAGCAACCCATCCTAGTCATATTAGTAACCCATCCTAGTTATATTAGTAACCCATCCTAGTCATATTAGTAACCCATCCTAGTTATATTAGTAACCCATCCTAGTTATATTAGTAACCCATCCTAGTTATATTAGTAACCCATCCTAGTTATATTAGTAACCCATCCTAGTCATATTAGTAACCCATCCTAGTTATATTAGTAACCCATCCTAGTCATATTAGTAACCCATCCTAGTTATATTAGTAACCCATCCTAGTCATATTAGTAACCCATCCTAGTCATATTAGTAACCCATCCTAGTTATATTAGTAACCCATCCTAGTCATATTAGTAACCCATCCTAGTTATATTAGTAACCCATCCTAGTTATATTAGTAACCCATCCTAGTCATATTAGTAACCCATCCTAGTCATATTAGTAACCCATCCTAGACATATTAGTAACCCATCCTAGTCATATTAGTAACCCATCCTAGTCATATTAGTAACCCATCCTAGTCATATTAGTAACCCATCCTAGTCATATTAGTAACCCATCCTAGTTATATTAGTAACCCATCCTAGTCATATTAGTAACCCATCCTAGTTATATTAGTAACCCATCCTAGTTATATTAGTAACCCATCCTAGTTATATTAGTAACCCATCCTAGTCATATTAGTAACCCATCCTAGTCATATTAGTAACCCATCCTAGTTATATTAGTAACCCATCCTAGTTATATTAGTAACCCATCCTAGTCATATTAGTAACCCATCCTAGCTGTTGCATCTTTAGATCCCCTCCTCTTTCAAAGTTTCTAAAATAGATTTTTATCTCTGTCACATCTGGAACAGCTATCAAGTACGTTGTTCAGAATGATGTTTCCCAGGTGCTCTATTTAGAATGTTTTATACCCGTAAATTGCATTTTGGCAAATGTTTGGAAATGTGGTATTATTGGCTGCTTCATTATATGACTTGAATGTTCTCTGAAGATGCTTTGCCATCCTCCTAAATGTGAGTTGTGTCATTCTGCGCCCCATGTGAGGAGGCCCTAATGGGTTATGCACCCAATGCATAGAGGTATAGGGCCATTTTTCAAATAGACATACAATTGAAATGTTTTTGGTCATGTTGTCCGGAGTTACATTTTCCTGAAGGAAACCCTGATCGAGACCCAGGGGATGTAAGTTGAAAGCCAGGCCCAGGATGGAGTCCCGTTGGGGCATTTGCTGGCAGGTGACTGAGGGGATCTGTGGGGCTTACTGGATGTTAGGGGAGCTCTTAGCAGAGGGTTTAATTGATCTGTTACAATGAGAGACTGGTATCATAGCCAGGCCTGAGAGCCAAGAGTTAAAGGCCTCTATGGGCGTCTCTCACATACAAATAAACAATGAATATACCTCTGTCCCTCGTGTAGCTGTCTCTTTCCCTCTCTTTCCCTCTCTCTCTCTGTCTCTCTCTGTCTCCCTCTCCCTCTCCCTCTCTCTGTCTCCCTCTCCCCCTTTCCCTCTCTCTCTCTGTCTCCCTCTCCCTCTCTCTCTCTCTCTGTCTCCCTCTCCCTCTTTCCCTCTCTCTCTCTGTCTCCCTCTCTTTCTTTCTCTCTCTCTCTCTCTCTCTCTCTCACTTTGTCCTCTCTTTTCCGTTCACTGTTCTCTCAGTTTCTCTAATTTCCCACTGACATTTTTTCAGTCTTCCTTCTCTTCATCCCCCTCTCTGCTCCCTCCCTCCCCCCCTCTTCATCCCTCCCTCTTCATCCCTCTCTCTGCTCCCTCCCTCCCTCTTCATCCCTCTCTCTGCTCACTCACTCACTCTCTCCCTACATCCTCCCTCCCTCCCTCTTCATCCCTCTCTCTGCTCACTCACTCGCTCACTCTCTCCCTACATCCTCCCTCCCTCCCTCTTTATCTTTCTATGTCTCTCTCTCGCTCTCTCTTTCTCCCAGTTTAGTATAATCCTATACACCAGAAACTGAACAGGCAACAGATCTAACACACACACACAATATCCCCTACCCTGTGACCTCAACACGTAGTGCAGAAACTGGGCATCCATCAAGTTAAAACGTAATTTGCATACAATGTGGTTCCAACCTATTGTCTCGCGGCATTCCGCTATGCATTTGCATACTCATTTGCATGGCCTGCTTATTGTTTGCTGATTGGTCAGATTCCCTCAAGCTCTTTAATCATTGGACTGGCTGATCTCTGCTTAATGGGGTTGGCGCTCTGGTTCTCTATGTGTGTGTGTGTGTGTGTGTGTGTGTGTGTGTGTGTGTGTGTGTGTGTGTGTGTGTGTGTGTGTGTGTGCACAGTGTGAGAACACATTCTCTTTTAAAATAAGGACCTGCATGGTTGTATCACAAGTTGGATTACGTTGGCCCTAGACACTGATTCAAGGTCAGTTTTGGGGTTTTATCATTGCATGAGAGGTTAGAATTGGAGAGGGTAAGCTGATCCCAGATCTGTGTCTATGTAACCAGTGTGTAATGGCTAGCTAGTTAGCGGTGCGCGTTAGTACGGAAACGGAACGGAAATGGAGCGGAAATGGCGCCACACCAAACTGGAAGTCTTCCGTCTAGCTTGGAAAGACAGTACCGTGCAGTACCGAAGAGCCCTTACTGCTGCTCGATCATCCTATTTTTCTAACTTAATTGAGGACAACAAGAACAATCCAAAATTCCTTTTTGATACGGTCGCAAAGCTAACTAAAAAGCAGCATTCCCCAAGAGAGGATGACTTTCACTTTAGCAGTGATAAATTCATGAACTTCTTTGAGGAAAAAATTATGATTATTAGAAAGCAAATTACAGACTCCTCCTTAAATCTGCGTATTCCTTCAAAGCTCAGTTGTCCTGAGTCTGCACAACTCTGCGTGGACCTAGGATCAAGAGAGACGCTCAAGTGTTTTAGTACTATATCTCTTGACACAATGATGAAAATAATCATGGCCTCTAAACCTTCAAGCTGCTTACTGGACCCTATTCCAACTAAACTACTGAAAGAGCTGCTTCCTGTGCTTGGCCCTCCTATGTTGAACATAATAAACGGCTCTCTATCCACCGGATGTGTACCAAACTCACTAAAAGTGGCAGTAATAAAGCCTCTCTTGAAAAAGCCAAACCTTGACCCAGAAAATATAAAAAACTATCGGCCTATATCGAATCTTCCATTCCTCTCAAAAATCTTAGAAAAGGCTGTTGCTCAGCAACTCACTGCCTTCCTGAAGACAAACAATGTATATGAAATGCTTCAGTCTGGTTTTAGACCCCATCATAGCACTGAGACGGCACTTGTGAAGGTGGTAAATGACATTTTAATGGCATCGGACCGAGGCTCTGCATCTGTCCTCGTGCTCCTAGACCTTAGTGCTGCTTTTGATACCATCGATCACCACATTCTTTTGGAGAGATTGGAAACCCAAATTGGTCTACACGGACAAGTTCTGGCCTGGTTTAGATCTTATCTGTCGGAAAGATATCAGTTTGTCTCTGTGGATGGTTTGTCCTCTGACAAATCAACTGTAAATTTCGGTGTTCCTCAAGGTTCCGTTTTAGGACCGCTGTTGTTTTCACTATATATTTTACCTCTTGGGGATGTTATTCGAAAACATAATGTTAACTTTCACTGCTATGCGGATGATACACAGCTGTACATTTCAATGAAACATGGTGAAGCCCCAAAATTGCCCTCGCTAGAAGCATGTGTTTCAGACATAAGGAAGTGGATGGCAGCAAACTTTCTACTTTTAAACTCGGATAAAACAGAGATGCTTGTTCTAGGTCCCAAGAAACAAAGAGATCTTCTGTTGAATCTGACAATTAATCTTAATGGTTGTACAGTCATCTCAAATAAAACTGTGAAGGACCTCGGCGTTACTCTGGACCCTGATCTCTCTTTTGAAGAACATATCAAGACCATTTCAAGGACAGCTTTTTTCCATCTACGTAACATTGCAAAAATCAGAAACTTTCTGTCCAAAAATGATGCAGAAAAATTAATCCATGCTTTTGTCACTTCTAGGTTAGACTACTGCAATGCTCTACTTTCCGGCTACCCGGATAAAGCACTAAATAAACTTCAGTTAGTGCTAAATACGGCTGCTAGAATCCTGACTAGAACCAAAAAATTTGATCATATTACTCCAGTGCTAGCCTCCCTACACTGGCTTCCTGTCAAAGCAAGGGCTGATTTCAAGGTTTTACTGCTAACCTACAAAGCATTGCATGGGCTTGCTCCTACCTATCTCTCTGATTTGGTCCTGCCGTACATACCTACACGTACGCTACGGTCACAAGACGCAGGCCTCCTAATTGTCCCTAGAATTTCTAAGCAAACAGCTGGAGGCAGGGCTTTCTCCTATAGAGCTCCATTTTTATGGAACGGTCTGCCTACCCATGTCAGAGACGCAAACTCGGTCTCAACCTTTAAGTCTTTACTGAAGACTCATCTCTTCAGTGGGTCATATGATTGAGTGTAGTCTGGCCCAGGAGTGGGAAGGTGAACGGAAAGGCTCTGGAGCAACGAACCACCCTTGCTGTCTCTGCCTGGCCGGTTCCCCTCTTTCCACTGGGATTCTCTGCCTCTAACCCTATTACAGGGGCTGAGTCACTGGCTTGCTGGGGCTCTCTCATGCCGTCCCTGGAGGGGGTGCGTCACCTGAGTGGGTTGATTCACTGATGTGGTCATCCTGTCTGGGTTGGCGCCCCCCCCCCTTGGGTTGTGCCGTGGCGGAGATCTTTGCGGGCTATACTCAGCTTTGTCTCAGGATGGTAAGTTGGTGGTTGAAGATATCCCTCCAGTGGTGTGGGGGCTGTGCTTTGGCATAGTGGGTGGGGTTATATCCTTCCTGTTTGGCCCTGTCCGGGGTGTCCTCGGGTGGGGCCACAGTGTCTCCTGACCCCTCCTGTCTCAGCCTCCAGTATTTATGCTGCAGTAGTTTATGTGTCGGGGGCTGGGGTCAGTTTGTTATATCTGGAGTACTTCTCCTGTCCAATTCGGTGTCCTGTGTGAATCTAAGTGTGCGTTCTCTAATTCTCTCCTTCTCTCTCTCGGAGGACCTGAGCCCTAGGACCATGCCCCAGGACTACCTGACATGATGACTCCTTGCTGTCCCCAGTCCACCTGGCCGTGCTGCTGCTCCAGTTTCAACTGAACCGCGGCCCTAGGACCATGCCCCAGGACTACTTGACATGATGACTCCTTGCTGTCCCCAGTCCACCTGGCCGTGCTGCTGCTCCAGTTTCAACTGTTCTGCCTTATTATTATTCGACCATGCTGGTCATTTATGAACATTTGAACATCTTGGCCATGTTCTGTTATAATCTCTACCCGGCACAGCCAGAAGAGGACTGGCCACCCCACATAGCCTGGTTCCTCTCTAGGTTTCTTCCTAGGTTTTGGCTTTTCTAGGGAGTTTTTCCTAGCCACCGTGCTTCTACACCTGCATTGCTTGCTGTTTGGGGTTTTAGGCTGGGTTTCTGTACAGCACTTTGAGATATCAGCTGATGTACGAAGGGCTATATAAATAAATTTGATTTGATTTGATTTGATTAGTAGCGTTTCAATCGGTGACATCACTCACTCTGAGACCTTGAAGTAGTTGTTTCCCTTGCGGTGTTTGTGGAGCGATAGGTTCCGATGCTTTGTGGGAGGCAGTTGTTAATGTGTTCAGACGGTCCCTGGTTCGAGCCCAGGCTAGGGCAAGGAGAGGGATGGAGGCATGTCTGGAAGGCGACTGATGTAATACCCAGGGCATTACATCATACACTATTCTATGGAGCATATGGCATTTCTCCTCTGCCTTGGCCTGATACGGCTTGCCACAATACCCAGTGTCTTTTACACAGTCAGATTAATACAGGAAGCTGGTAGAAAAACCTCCCCTGACACCACAGTTAAAATATTACATTTCTCCTCTTTCCTTTATTGTGATACATTATATTCTACCAGATTTTCATTTCCCTCCCTCTCTCTCTCTCTCACCCAAACACATACACACACACACTATTTTAGAGTTATACATTATATTGTACCGGCTAGACTTCTAATAGTGTTCTGGGGTAGTGGATGCCTTTCTGACTTCTCAGGAAAACTTGTAAACTGGTTTGGGTGAGTTGTGGAGATTGCCTGATAGGTGGAGGAGAGGGGACACTGGATGTGCTATCATTCTTCTGTAGTACCCTCGCTCTGTTCTTCTCTCCCTCCCTCCCTCCCTCCCTCCCTCCCTCCCTCCCTCCCTCCCTCCCTCCCTCCCTCCCTCCCTCCCTCCCTCCCTCCCTCCCTCCCTCCCTCCCTCCCTCCCTCCCTCCCTCTCTCTCTCTCTCTCTCTCTCTCTCTCTCTCTCTCTCTCTCTCTCTCTCTCTCTCTCTCTCTCTCTCTCTCTCTCTCTCTCTCTCTCTCTCTCTCTCTCTCTCTCTCTCTCTCTCTCTCTCTCTCTCTCTCTCTCTCTCTCTCTCTCTCTCTCTCTCTCTCTCTCTCTCTCTCTCTCTCTCTCTCTCTCTCTCTCTCTCTCTCTCTCTCTCTCTCTCTCTCTCTCTCTCTCCTCAGACAAGGACACAATACCTTACAGAGATTTTCAGCTAGAACGACCAAATGGAGAATGTGTTACCGCTCTGGCCTTAGCCTCTCTGGCCTTGTTCGTCTCACTATTTCCCTCTCTCTGTATCCTATGTATCTATCATCTATCAACCAGCTCAACAAGTCAGAAGAAAAAGGCAATCACTCACAATCATTCATCATCAATCACTCCCAATCAATCACAATCATTCATCATCAATCACTCACAATCAATCACAATCATTTGTCATCAATCACTCACAATCACTCACAATCATTCGTCATCAATCACTCACAATCACTCACAATCATTCATCATCAATCACTCACAATCAATCACAATCATTCATAATCAAATCACTCACAATCAATCACAATATTTCATAATCAATCTCTCACAATCAATCCCAATCATTCATCATCAATCACTCACAATCAATCACAATCATTCATCATCAATCACTCACAATCACTCACAATCATTCATCATCAATCACTCACAATCAATCACAATTATTCATAATCAAATCACTCACAATCAATCACAATCATTCATAATCAATCACTCCCAATCAATCCCAATATTTCATAATCAATCTCTCACAATCAATCCCAATCACTCATAATCCATCTCTCACAATCATTCAAACAGTCTATCTTATTGTGTCTGGTGTGATGTATTTTGTGTGAACAATGAAGTCCACTTAATTCATATAATCAGTAAGTATTCTGGATGAAGACTGAGATAGCCGAACCAGCCATGTTCATATCCATCTCTCTGTCTCACTTTGCACATCCCTCTATCTGTCCTCTAGACAACACTACAAACAGCAACACTCAAGGTGAAGCCAAAATCATTAATAATCCATCATAACCAAGCTATCAAGATCCACCATTTTGTCTTGTCTGAAATATTTTTCATTCACACATGAAAACCTAGCCCGGGTACCAGTCTGTTTGTGTCATCATACCACGCCTTGCCACAACTTGCCACGCCAAACAATGAGGTGAAATGATAGTACTAACAGATCTGGGACCTGGCTAATGAAAACAGTGAAGGCCGTCAGTGTTTGTATCTACAGTGTTCCCAATAGCCACAGAGAGTTCCCACCTATAGAGATATTGAGGCAGCATATTGCAGACACACACACACACACACACACACACATATATAAAAAGACACACGCACACACACACACACAAATGTCCGTGCAAGCTGTGGGATTCTTCCAGAGAGTCAGTGCTCACCTGGGGAGAGAGGGGTAAGTAGCAAGAGAAACGCTGGTCAACCCATGGGTCTACCCCTGTTTATTGTGTGTGTGTGATTCCATGCCTGCTTCTGTGTTTGTGTGCGCGTGCACGTGTGCCTGTGTGTGTATGTGTGTGTACAGTATGTGTGTGTATGTGTGTGTACAGTATGTGTGTGTACAGTATGTGTGTGTATGTGTGTGTACAGCATGCGTGTGTATGTGTGTGTACAGCATGTGTGTGTATGTGTGTGTATGTGTGTGTATGTGTGTGTATGTGTGTGTACAGTATGTGTGTGTATGTGTGTGTATGTGTGTGTATGTGTGTGTACAGTATATGTGTGTATGTGTGTGTACAGCATGTGTGTGTACAGCATGTGTGTGTATGTGTGTGTACAGCATGTGTGTGTATGTGTGTGTACAGCATGTGTGTGTATGTGCGTATACAGTATGTGTGTGTATGTGTGTGTATGTGTGTGTGTACAGTATGTGTGTGTATGTGTGTACAGTATGTGTGTGTATGTGTGTGTATGTGTGTGTATGTGTGTGTACAGTATGTGTGTGTATGTGTGTGTACAGGATGTGTGTGTATGTGTGTGTACAGTATGTGTGTGTATGTGTGTGTATGTGTGTGTACAGTATGTGTGTGTATGTGTGTACAGTATGTGTGTGTATGTGTGAGTACAGTATGTGTGTGTATGTGTGTGTACAGCATGTGTGTGTACAGCATGTGTGTGTATGTGTGTATACAGTATGTGTGTGTATGTGTGTGTACAGTATGTGTGTGTATGTGTGTGTACAGTATGTGTGTGTATGTGTGTGTACAGTATGTGTGTACAGTATGTGTGTATATGTGTGTGTACAGTATGTGTGTGTATGTGTGTGTACAGTATGTGTGTGTGTGTGTGTGTGTGTACAGTATGTGTGTGTGTGTGTACAGTATGTGTGTGTATGTGTGTGTACAGTATGTGTGTGTATGTGTGTGTACAGTATGTGTGTGTGTGTACAGTATGTGTGTGTATGTGTGTGTACAGTATGTGTGTGTATGTGTGTGTACAGTATGTGTGTGTATGTGTGTGTACAGTATGTGTGTGTATTTGTGTGTACAGTATGTGTGTGTATGTGTGTGTACAGTATGTGTGTGTGTGTGTACAGTATGTGTGTGTGTGTGTGTGTGTGTGTGTGTGTGTGTGTGTGTGTGTGTGTGTGTGTGTGTGTGTGTGTGTACAGTATGTGTGTGTGTGTGTGTGTACAGTATGTGTGTGTGTGGGTGCATACAGCTGAGACCATGTCTGTGGTTCACGCTGCATTAGTCCCCAGGGATATGTGTCAGCAACCCTTCCCATCAGCCCCACAGTGTGTGTGTGTGTGTCTTTTTTTGCAATGAATGTGTGTGTGTGTGTGTGTGTGTGTGTGTGTGTGTGTGTGTGTGTGTGTGTGTGTGTGTGTGTGTGTGTGTGTGTGTGTGTGTGTGTGTGTGTGTGTGTGTGTGTGTGTGTGTGTGTGTCTCTACTCTAGCAGGTGTCAGCAGCACAGTGCCCTTGGCAGTACTGTCCCCTGTGGGAGGTTGAGATATACTGTGGAGAGGCTGAACTCAGGAACTGTCTCCAGCTCAGCACAGTCCACTACACAATAACACATGACACCTACTCCACCTCTCTCTATATATATATATATACTGCTACCATCACAATAACACATGACACCTACTCCACCTCTCTCTCTATATATATATATATATACTGCTACCATCACAATAACACATGACACCTACTCCACCTCTCTCTCTCTATATATATATATATACTGCTACCATCACAATAACACATGACACCTACTCCACCTCTCTCTCTATATATATATATATATACTGCTACCATCACAATAACACATGACACCTACTCCACCTCTCTCTCTATATATATATATATATACTGCTACCATCACAATAACACATGACACCTACTCCACCTCTCTCTCTCTATATATATATATATACTGCTACCATCACAATAACACATGACACCTACTCCACCTCTCTCTCTCTATATATATATATATACTGCTACCATCACAATAACACATGACACCTACTCCACCTCTCTCTCTATATATATATATATATATATATATACTCCATCTAACATATATATATATATATATATATATACTGCTACCATCACAATAACACATGACACCTACTCCACCTCTCTCTCTATATATATATATATATACTGCTACCATCACAATAACACATGACACCTACTCCACCTCTCTCTCTATATATATATATATATATATATATACTGCTACCATCACAATAACACATGACACCTACTCCACCTCTCTCTCTCTATATATATATATATACTGCTACCATCACAATAACACATGACACCTACTCCACCTCTCTCTCTCTATATATATATATATACTGCTACCATCACAATAACACATGACACCTACTCCACCTCTCTCTCTCTATATATATATATATACTGCTACCATCACAATAACACATGACACCTACTCCACCTCTCTCTCTATATATATATATATATACTGCTACCATCACAATAACACATGACACCTACTCCACCTCTCTCTCTCTATATATATATATACTGCTACCATCACAATAACACATGACACCTACTCCACCTCTCTCTCTATATATATATATATATATACTGCTACCATCACAATAACACATGACACCTACTCCACCTCTCTCTCTATATATATATATATATACTGCTACCATCACAATAACACATGACACCTACTCCACCTCTCTCTCTATATATATATATATATATATACTGCTACCATCACAATAACACATGACACCTACTCCACCTCTCTCTCTATATATATATATATACTGCTACCATCACAATAACACATGACACCTACTCCACCTCTCTCTCTCTCTATATATATATATATACTGCTACCATCACAATAACACATGACACCTACTCCACCTCTCTCTCTCTATATATATATATATACTGCTACCATCACAATAACACATGACACCTACTCCACCTCTCTCTCTCTATATATATATATATACTGCTACCATCACAATAACACATGACACCTACTCCACCTCTCTCTCTATATATATATATATATATACTGCTACCATCACAATAACACATGACACCTACTCCACCTCTCTCTCTATATATATATATATATATATACTGCTACCATCACAATAACACATTACACCTACTCCACCTCTCTCTCTATATATATATATATATATACTGCTACCATCACAATAACACATGACACCTACTCCACCTCTCTCTATATATATATATATATACTGCTACCATCACAATAACACATGACACCTACTCCACCTCTCTCTCTATATATATATATATATATATATACTGCTACCATCACAATAACACATGACACCTACTCCACCTCTCTCTCTCTCTATATATATATATATATATATACTGCTACCATCACAATAACACATGACACCTACTCCACCTCTCTCTCTCTATATATATATATATACTTCTACCATCACAATAACACATGACACCTACTCCACCTCTCTCTCTCTATATATATATATATATATATATACTGCTACCATCAAAATAACACATTACACCTACTCCACCTCTCTCTCTCTATATATATATATATACTGCTACCATCACAATAACACATGACACCTACTCCACCTCTCTCTCTATATATATATATATATATACTGCTACCATCACAAAAACACGACACCTACTCCACCTCTCTCTCTTTATATATATATATATACTGCTACCATCACAATAACACATGACACCTACTCCACCTCTCTCTCTATATATATATATATATATATATATATATATATATATATATATATTATTACTGCTACCATCACAATAACACATGACACCTACTCCACCTCTCTCTCTATATATATATATATACTGCTACCATCACGATAACACATGACACCTACTCCACCTCTCTCTCTATATCTATATATATATATATATACTGCTACCATCACAATAACACATGACACCTACTCCACCTCTCTCTCTATATATATATATATATACTGCTACCATCACAATAACACATGACACCTACTCCACCTCTCTCTCTCTATATATATATATATATATATATATATACTGCTACCATCACAATAACACATGACACCTACTCCACCTCTCTCTATATATATATATATATATATATATATACTGCTACCATCACAATAACACATGACACCTTCTCCACCTCTCTCTCTCTATATATATATATATATATATATATACTGCTACCATCACAATAACACATGACACCTACTCCACCTCTCTCTCTCTATATATATATATATATATACTGCTACCATCACAATAACACATGACACCTACTCCACCTCTCTCTCTCTATATATATATATATATATATACTGCTATCATCACAATAACACATGACACCTACTCCACCTCTCTCTCTCTCTATATATATATATATATATATACTGCTACCATCACGATAACACATGACACCTACTCCACTTCTCTCTCTCTCTCTATATATATATATATATATACTGCTACCATCACAATAACACATGACACCTACTCCACCTCTCTCTCTATATATATATATATATATATATATATATATACTGCTACCATCACGATAACACATGACACCTACTCCACCTCTCTCTCTCTCTATATATATATATATATATATATACTGCTACCATCACAATAACACATTACACCTACTCCACCCCTCTCTCTCCATATATATATATACTGCTACCATCACGATAACACATGACACCTACTCCACCTCTCTCTCTCTATATATATATATATATATATACTGCTACCATCACAATAACACATTACACCTACTCCACCCCTCTCTCTCTATATATATATATACTGCTACCATCACAATAACACATGACACCTACTCCACCTCTCTCTCTATATATATATATTTATATATCTATACTGCTACCATCACAATAACACATTACACCTACTCCGCCTCTCTCTCTATATATATATATATATACTGCTACCATCACAATAACACATGACACCTACTCCACCTCTCTCTCTCTCTCTCTCTATATATATATATATATACTGCTACCATCACAATAACACATTACACCTACTCCACCCCTCTCTCTCTATATATATATATACTGCTACCATCACAATAACACATGACACCTACTCCACCTCTCTCTCTATATATATATTTATATATCTATACTGCTACCATCACAATAACACATTACACCTACTCCGCCTCTCTCTCTATATATATATATATATACTGCTACCATCACAATAACACATGACACCTACTCCACCTCTCTCTCTCTCTCTATATATATATATATATATACTGCTACCATCACAATAACACATTACACCTACTCCACCTCTCTCTCTATATATATATATATATATATATATATATATATATATATATATATATATATATATATATATACCTTCAACATCTAAAACACCCCTCCCTTATTCTTCCAGCTCTATCTCTCTCTCTCTATATATATATATATATATAGCGCTCTCTCTCTATATATATATATATATATATATATATATATATATATATATATATATATATAGAGAGAGAGAGAGAGAGAGAGAGAGAGAGAGAGAGAGAGAGAGAGAGAGAGAGAGATTCAACAGCCTTCCCTGTAGTTCAACTGGTCTCCTGTGGAACCTTTCCAAAGAGTAGGCCGCTCCACGTGCATATCAACACAACAACACTCCAGGAAGCTTAGCGTTGCTCCCATTTCTCTCTTTTTTCATTATCATTGCATTCATAATCAACCTTTCCACACTCCTCTGATTTCCTCATTCCATCATTAATGAGGAGGTTTTGTAGCTTGTGTGTCTCCACGGTAATGCGTTGGGGTGATTGGGACACAGGTAGACACTCAGGTAAACAAAAACATTGAAAATGGGCTGAAATGGTCCTTTTCTCTCCCCGTAGTTTTCTAAGTGGTCTTCCTTTGTTTCTGAAAAGTTTTCTTGTTTATCAAGTTTGGTTTATTCATGATTCCATGTGTTTTTCAGATTTGTCCTAGCTTGGTCAATCCCCTATGGCGTGTTTTAATTTGGCTCTCGTTGTCACGGAAACTAGGTATACTGTGTGCTGCTAATTGTTGCCCCAGTGACTCACTGGGTGTGCTGCGAAAGGTCTTGTGTTCTGGTTTAGCATGACTGCATGCTAGCATGGCCCGGGTGGACAAACACATCCACACACACACCTTCTCCCCTGAGGCCCATGCATGGTTCATATCCTCGTCTCTCGTCATGATCAAAGCGAGACCTCCTTGTCGGCCATTTTGCTTTGATCCCTGAGGGGCTGACAGGAAGAGAAGAGGGATGGGGACTGAAGTTAATCAGGCAGTGTTATGTGACTATAGGTCCACTGTCAGGTGGTGTTACAGGACTAGCGGCCCCCCCTGTGATGAACAGAAAGACCTGCTGTCATACTGTGTGTCCCTCAAGGGGAGCCGTAGTCAAAAGGCAGGGGAGCATACCGTGTGTGTGTGTGTGTGTGTGTGTGTGTGTGTGTGTGTGTGTGTGTGTGTGTGTGTGTGTGTGTGTGTGTGTGTGTGTGTGTGTGTGTGTGTGTGTGTGTGTGTGTGTACCATTACAGTACAGCCATCTCTTTGAAGTGCTGGGGGGTCTTCATAATGACAGGAGACCTCTACATAACCCCTGTTCTACAGCTGTTATGTAAACTAATGACCGTACAATAACCAAACAACATACCACATTGAACCATTTGATTTCATTTCCCCTAGTGAGCGTGTCTAGGAGTTGATTTCATTTCCCCTAGTGAGCGTGACTAGGAGTTGATTTCATGTCTCCTAGTGAGCGTGTCTAGGAGTTGATTTCATGTCTCCTAGTGAGCGTGTCTAGGAGTTGATTTCATGTCTCCTCGTGAGCGTGTCTAGGAGTTGACCAGGTAATGAACATGTAACAACCATGTGGTATAATGCAGTGGCGTTATCATCTATCAGAATACCAGAAACCCTCGTTTTGAGCTTTGACTAGTAATAGTAGCTGTATAAACTGTTTCAACTCTGAAGGGGAAATTGGTCGAGCAGAATCCTCCATAAAGACCACCGAACCCACATCACATGGGCTGTGATAACCCACATCACATGGGCTGTGATAACCCACATTACATGGACTGTGATAACCCACATTACATGGGCTGTGATAACCCACATCACAGGGACTGTGATAACCCACATTACATGGGCTGTGATAACCCACATCACAGGGACTGTGATAACCCACATCACAGGGACTGTGATAACCCACATTACATGGACTGTGATAACCCACATTACATGGACTGTGATAACCCACATTACATGGGCTGTGATAACCCACATTACATGGACTGTGATAACCCACATTACATGGGCTGTGATAACCCACATCACAGGGACTGGGATAACCCACATCACAGGGACTGTGATAACCCACATTACATGGACTGTGATAACTCACATTACAGGGACTGTGATAACCCACATTACATGGGCTGTGATAACCCACATTACATGGACTGTGATAACCCACATTACAGGGACTGTTATAACCCACATTACATGGGCTGTGATAACCCACATTACATGGACTGTGATAACCCACATTACATGGGCTGTGATAACCCACATCACAGGGACTGTGATAACCCACATTACAGGGACTGTGATAACCCACATTACATGGACTGTGATAACCCACATTACATGGGCTGTGATAACCCACATCACAGGGACTGTGATAACCCACATTACAGGGACTGTGATAACCCACATGACATGGACTGTGATAACCCACATTACATGGACTGTGATAACCCACATTACAGGGACTGTTATAACCTACAATACATGGACTGGTATAACCCACATTACATGGGCTGTGATAACCTACATTACAGGGACTGGTATTTACCCACATTACATGGGCTGTGATAACCTACATTACAGGGACTGTTATAACCCACATTATATGGACGGTGATAACCCACATCACATGGACTGTGATAACCCACATCATATGGACTGTGATAACCCACATTATATGGACTGTGATAACCCACATCACATGGACTGGGATAACCCACATTACAGGGACTGTGATAACCCACATTTTATGGACTGTGATAACCCACATTATATGGGCTGTGATAACCTACATTACATGGACTGTGATAACCCACATTATATGGACTATGATAACCTACATTACATGGACTGTGATAACCCACATCACATCTGTGATAAGTCAAGTTCTTTCATACCGATCTCGACAAACCATTTCTGTATGGACCTCGCTTTGTGCACAGGGGCATTGACATGCTGTAACTGGAAAGGGCCTTCCCCAAACTGTTGCCACAAAGTTGGAAGCACAGAATATTCTAGAATGTCATTGTATGCTGTAGTGTTAAGATTTCCCTTGACTGGAACTATGGGTCCTAGCCCGAACCACGAAAAACAGCTCCAGACCATTATTCCCTCATCCACCAAACTTTACAGTTGGCACTATGCATTCGGGCCGGTAGCATTCTACGGCATCCACCAAACCAAGATTCGTTCACTGGACTGCCAGATGGTGAAGAGTGATTCATCACTCCAGTGAACACGTTTCCACTGCTCCAGAGTCCAATGGCGGTGATCTTTACACCACTCATGCTTTGCATTGTGCATGGAGATCTTAGGCTTTCGTGCGGCTGCTCGGCCATGGAAACCCATTTCATGAAGCTCCCGACAAGCAGTTATTGCTTCCAGAGGCAGAGGAACTTGGTGGTGAGTGTTGCAACTGAGGACAGACAGTTTGTACACGCTTCAGCACTCAGCGGTCCCCGTGCTGTGAGCTAGTGCACCTACCACTTCGCGGCTGAGCCATTGTTGCTCCTAGACGTTTACACTTCAGAATAACATCACTTACAGTTGCTCCAGCAGGGCAGAAATTGTACAAACTAACTTTTTGCAAAGGTGGCATCCTATGACGGTGAAAATCACTGAGCTCTTCAGTAAGGCCATTCTACTGCCAATGTTTGTCTATGGAGATTGCATTTGATCCACCTGTCAGCAACGGGTGGTGCTTTAAAGGGGTGTCCACATACTTTTGCATATATAGTGTATAGTGTATATATAGTGTATAGTGTATATAGTGTATAGTGTATATATAGTGTATAGTGTATATATAGTGTATAGTGTAAATATAGTGTATATATAGTGTGTAGTGTATATATAGTGTATAGTGTATATATAGTGTATAGTGTATATATAGTGTATAGTGTATATATAGTGTATAGTGTATATATAGTGTATAGTGTATATATAGTGTATAGTGTATATATAGTGTATAGTGTATATATAGTGTATAGTGTATATATAGTGTATAGTGTATATATAGTGTATAGTGTATATATAGTGTATAGTGTATATATAGTGTATAGTGTATATATAGTGTATAGTGTATATATAGTGTATACAGCCTCGTTATTGTTATTTTATTGTTACTATTCCCTTTTTTTATTTTCAGCAAATTGTTCTTATTTTTTAACTCTGCGTTGTTAGGAAACGGCTCATAAGTAACAATGTCACGGTAACGGCTACACCTGTTGTACTCGGCGCATGTGACAAATAACATTTCATTTGACACACACACACACACTACAAACCCATTTCCTTCTAACCAAGTATCCTCTCTCTCGTCTCTCAGCAACAGTCTTAACAAAACAAGCACCCTCATCATAATCATAATCACATAATTATAGCATCGTTAGCATGATGTGCTAATCACACACTGCAGATCAGATTAGCATTAGCATTGTAAATGGACATGATTGTGTCGACAGAGGATGCCGTAATGGAATACTTGAGGTGAAGTGAGAAGTATGAATGTAAATAAGATATTATGTTGTTGTTTTCAATTCATATTGTTTTTTCAGTTTGCTTCTGTGGTTGTGGTGAGATTCAACAACAGGAAATGTACAACCACACATACACACACCACACACACACACACCACACACACACACACACACACACACACACACACACACACACACACACACACACACACACACACACACACAAAACCACACACACACACACACACACACACACACCACACACACACACCACACACACACACACACACGCAACACGCAACACGCAACACACACACACATACACTGTCCCTCTTTGCTTAGAAAGTCAAAGCCCTGACTCTCCTTCTCTCTCTCCTTCTCCTCCCCAGCAACCATCCATCTCCAAGGCCTTGCTCTTTGTTTGTCCCTGCAGCTTTTCATTTCTCTCTTCCTCGTTCCCTCGTTCCCTCGTTCCACAACATCCCTTTTCTCCTCTGTTATTGCTTTGTTTTCATGCCTCTCTCCTGCGCTCTATACATTCTTAAAATGGCCGCTGTCAGTATTGGATGTGTCATACGCCTCACGGTCACGTTAGTTGTTTGTATATGAGATCTAACACACACACACACACACAAACACACACACACACACATCACTATGAAACCTGCAGTGTTGGTTATTGTGAATGTTATGGGCTGTGTTTGTTTGGTTTATGTAGGGAGATACAGCTGTAGGATCTTAATTTGATCACTCTTTTGTTGCTGAGAATTTTCCTGTGCCGATGGAAATGAGCTTCGTGATTGACAGAGATGGACTGGAAACCCACACTAACAAACAGCTATATTAACAGTTTTCCACTTTTAATGTAGCCTTATTTTGACCAGCTGATAACCTAACCACCAATCAAGCAACATCATGGATGAAACTTTCCATCCTGTTGCTGCAGGATTGTTTGCTGCGACAAAACTGACGCAAACACAAGGTGCCACGCTGTGTGTGTGTGTGTGTGTGTGTGTGTGTGTGTGTGTGTGTGTGTGTGTGTGTGTGTGTGTGTGTGTGTGTGTGTGTGTGTGTGTGTGTGTGTGTGTGTGTGTGTGTGTGTGTGTGTGTGTGTGTGTGTGTGTGTGTGTGTGTGTGTGTGTGTGTGTGCGTGCGGGCGGGCCAAGCTCGTGTAGCAGATATCAACACTCTGATCATGTGACCTCACCATACTTGGGGATTGGTGAATCAATGACTGAACACACACAAACACAATCTGTTGGGATCATGTTGTTATAATGTTGAAGGAGATTAGAAATGTCAGAAATGCAGTCTGCCAGAGTTACAAGCAGGGAGTAATGACATACAGACTGTTCTAAACAAACAGATGTCATCATTCCTATAACCATTTCTCTCTCTCTCTCTCTCTCTCTCTCTCTCTCTCTCTCTCTCTCTCTCTCTCTCTCTCTCTCTCTCTCTCTCTCTCTCTCTCTCTCTCTCTCTCTCTCTCCCTCTCTCCCTCTCTCCCTCTCTCCCTCTCTCCCTCCCTCGCGTCTCTCTCTCTGTCTCAGTCTCAGCTGTGATGACAGTGTGTTGGCAGTATGGACATTCCATGCTGGGTTATTCCCACCTCTGTCAGAGCCAGTGTTCCCAGGGGGCTCTATCCTCACACAGGGACAGGACAGTCTACTGACTGGCTAACACACACAGACTGGCGGTCGGGAAACACCAGGGGGTCAACTAAAAGGAAGACACAGGATTCATTCCATCCCTCTCTCTCTTTCTTTTTCTTTCTGTTCTCCATCCCTCTCTCTCTCTCCTTCTGTTCTCCATCCCTCTCTCTCTCTCTTTCTGTTCTCCATCCCTCTCTCTCTCTCCTTCTGTTCTCCATCCCTCTCTCTCTCTCTTTCTGTTCTCCATCCCTCTCTCTCTTTCTGTTCTCCATCCCTCTCTCTCTCTCTTTCTGTTCTCCATCCCTCTCTCTCTCTTTCTGTTCTCCATCCCTCTCTCTCTCCTTCTGTTCTCCATCCCTCCCTCTCTCTCTTTCTGTTCTCCATCCCTCTCTCTCTCTTTCTGTTCTCCATCCCTCTCTCTCTCTCTTTCTGTTCTCCATCCCTCTCTCTCTCTTTCTGTTCTCCATCCCTCTCTCTTTCTGTTCCATATCCCTCTCTCTCTCTTTCTGTTCTCCATCCCTCTCTCTCTCTTTCTGTTCTCCATCCCTCTCTCTCTTTGGAGATTTACAATATTAACATCATTAATAATAATCAATACTGTCAACGGGACAACAGTAACAACAATAATCAAGGATCAAAATAACCACACAACAACAATAAGCATACAGTAGAGGACATGGTTGGTTGGTCTGTCAGACACTGTCCCTCATCTTATGGCAGGCAGCAATGTAGTGTGTTGCCAACCCGCAGCTCTCTGCATCCTCCCCCAACACGACGGGTAGCCAACAATGTGTTGCTGTTGTTATTGATATCTTAGTCAGGTTTGTTTACATGGTGGAGTAATGTGATGGATGAATAGAAATGTCTTGGTACTCAGAATGATACTAATTCAATCAACGTATTCTCTCTCTGTGTGTTTCTTCCTCCTGTATTGTAAAGGTATGTACACGTCCTCATGTCTGCTTAATCCCTTTATAACCCGGATGCTTGTATAGACTAATGAGTTTACACACACACACATGCACACAGACTGAGACAGACAACCACACACACACACAAGAGCCTAGACTGAGACAGACACACACACAGAGGCCAGACTGAGACAGACAAAACAGACACACACACATACAAACAGACTGACACACACACACACACACATAAGAGAAGCCCAGGGAGAGCTCGATAGCTCCCGGCACAGCTTAAGAACATTAATGCAGATAAAACATGATTTATCTCTCCCTCTCTATTCCTCTCCTCCTATTGAGCCTTACCCTTCTCTCACCCCCCTCTCATCCTCTCTCTCTCTCTGTCTTTCTGTCTCTCCCTCTCCCTCATAACCCTCTCATCCTCTCTCTCTCTCTCTCTCTCTCTCTCTCGCAGTGCATGCTGGGAGGTTTTTGGAGTTTGAGTGTTTGGTTGGAGGGCTCTATCCTAACTAACTTTCTTGATTCTTTTCTTTACATGTTATTTTCTGTGGTGGAGGGTTAATGCAATATTTGTTTTAGCGGTATCCACAGTTTTTTCAAAGTTTGGGTGGAAGAGGACAGAGTAACTTTCCTGGGGTTTGGAAGGTGTTGTGTGCGCGATGGCTTCTCAGCCCAGTGCGGAGGAGACGCTGTCGGTACGGCATGGATTCAGGTGTGTTCCTGAGAATGGAGTTAAGGTGGAGGAGGTTCTGCTCGCGGTCGGTGAACAGGTCGGAGCTGAATTTATACATTCTGCTTCTAGAATGAACAAAGCTGTGGTTGTGTTCATGAAAAGGGATAATTTGGTTGGTAGGCTAATTGCTAGCGGAATATTTGTAAGGGATGTGTTGGTGTCAATTTCACCTCTCTCTACCCCTTCAACAAGAGTGGTTGTTGCAAATATACCTCCGTTTATTACGGATGACCAAATCAGGAAAGAGCTGAGTCGTTTTGGTAAGTCTGCTAGCGGGTTTCGTGTTCTGTCAGCAGGCTTTCAGGCAGATGCCGTTAAGCACGTTGTTTCGTTCCGGAGGCAAGTGTTTATGTTTCTGAACAACAATGAGCAACAACTAAATGTGCATTTTAAAGTGGGGCACAGGGAGGGGCTCTCTGCAGGTTTGCCATCACAGATAGTCTACGGTGTTTTGAGTGTGGGGATTTGGGGCATAAGAGCTTTGCCTGCCCACATAAAGCCCGTAGACAAGGTGAGGGCACAAGCACCAGTGGGGGAAATCAAGGTCAAAGTGCAGGGGGTAAGGAGATGCAGACAGCAGAAGCTGGGCCTATTCATGCCAGGGAAGGTGGTGTAGATGAGGCTGGGCCTAGTCAGGCTAGAGATGGTGGTGTAGATGAGGCTGGCTATAGTCAGGCTAGAGATGGTGGTGTAGATGAGGCTGGGCCTAGTCAGGCTAAAGATGGTGGTGTAGCGGAGGCTGGGCCTAGTCAGGCTAGAGATGGTGGTGTAGATGAGGCTGGGTATAGTCAGGCTATGGATGGTGGTGTAGATGAGGCTGGGTATAGTCAGGCTATGGATGGTGGTGTAGATGAGGCTGGGCCTAGTCAGGCTAGAGATGGTGGTGTAGATGAGGCTGGCTATAGTCAGGCTAGAGATGGTGGTGTAGATGAGGCTGGGCCTAGTCAGGCTAAAGATGGTGGTGTAGCGGAGGCTGGGTATAGTCAGGCTAGAGATGGTGGTGTAGATGAGGCTGGGTCTAGTCAGGCTATGGATGGTGGTGTAGATGAGGCTGGGCCTAGTCAGGCTATGGATGGTGGTGTAGATGAGGCTGGGTATAGTCAGGCTATGGATGGTGGTGTAGATGAGGCTGGGCCTAGTCAGGCTAGAGATGGTGGTGTAGATGAGGCTGGGCCTAGTCAGGCTATGGATGGTGGTGTAGATGAGGCTGGGCCTAGTCAGGCTATGGATGGTGGTGTAGATGAGGCTGGGTATAGTCAGGCTATGGATGGTGGTGTAGATGAGGCTGGGCCTAGTCAGGCTAGAGATGGTGGTGTAGATGAGGCTGGGCCTAGTCAGGCTATGGATGGTGATGTAGATGAGGCTGGGTATAGTCAGGCTAGAGATGGTGGTGTAGATGAGGCTGGGTATAGTCAGGCTAGAGATGGTGATGTAGATGAGGCTGGGTATAGTCAGGCTAAAGATGGTGGTGTAGATGAGGCTGGGTATAGTCAGGCTAGAGATGGTGGTGTAGATGAGGCTGGGTATAGTCAGGCTAAAGATGGTGGTGTAGATGAGGCTGGGTATAGTCAGGCTAGAGATGGTGGTGTAGATGAGGCTGGGTATAGTCAGGCTAGAGATGGTGGTGTAGATGAGGCTGGGTATAGTCAGGCTAGAGATGGTGGTGTAGATGAGGCTGGGTATAGTCAGGCTAGAGATGGTGGTGTAGATGAGGCTGGGCCTAGTCAGGCTAAAGATGGTGGTGTAGCGGAGGCTGGGCCTAGTCAGGCTAGAGATGGTGGTGTAGATGAGGCTGGGTATAGTCAGGCTATGGATGGTGGTGTAGATGAGGCTGGGTATAGTCAGGCTATGGATGGTGGTGTAGATGAGGCTGGGCCTAGTCAGGCTAGAGATGGTGGTGTAGATGAGGCTGGCTATAGTCAGGCTAGAGATGGTGGTGTAGATGAGGCTGGGCCTAGTCAGGCTAAAGATGGTGGTGTAGCGGAGGCTGGGTATAGTCAGGCTAGAGATGGTGGTGTAGATGAGGCTGGGTCTAGTCAGGCTATGGATGGTGGTGTAGATGAGGCTGGGCCTAGTCAGGCTATGGATGGTGGTGTAGATGAGGCTGGGTATAGTCAGGCTATGGATGGTGGTGTAGATGAGGCTGGGCCTAGTCAGGCTAGAGATGGTGGTGTAGATGAGGCTGGGCCTAGTCAGGCTATGGATGGTGGTGTAGATGAGGCTGGGCCTAGTCAGGCTATGGATGGTGGTGTAGATGAGGCTGGGTATAGTCAGGCTATGGATGGTGGTGTAGATGAGGCTGGGCCTAGTCAGGCTAGAGATGGTGGTGTAGATGAGGCTGGGCCTAGTCAGGCTATGGATGGTGATGTAGATGAGGCTGGGTATAGTCAGGCTAGAGATGGTGGTGTAGATGAGGCTGGGTATAGTCAGGCTAGAGATGGTGATGTAGATGAGGCTGGGTATAGTCAGGCTAAAGATGGTGGTGTAGATGAGGCTGGGTATAGTCAGGCTAGAGATGGTGGTGTAGATGAGGCTGGGTATAGTCAGGCTAAAGATGGTGGTGTAGATGAGGCTGGGTATAGTCAGGCTAGAGATGGTGGTGTAGATGAGGCTGGGTATAGTCAGGCTAGAGATGGTGGTGTAGATGAGGCTGGGTATAGTCAGGCTAGAGATGGTGGTGTAGATGAGGCTGGGTATAGTCAGGCTAGAGATGGTGGTGTAGATGATGCTGGGTCTAGTCAGGCTATGGATGGTGGTGTAGATGAGGCTGGGTATAGTCAGGCTATGGATGGTGGTGTAGATGAGGCTGGGTATAGTCAGGCTATGGATGGTGGTGCAGATGAGGCTGAGCCTAGTCAGGCTATGGAGGGTGGGGTTGCTGAGGCTGAGTCTAGTCAGGCTAGAGATAGTGGTGTAGCTGAGGCTGGGTGTAGTCAGGCTAGAGATGGTGGGGTAGCTGAGGCTGGGTGTAGTCAGGCTAGAGATGGTGGGGTAGCTGAGGCTGGGTGTAGTCAGGCTAGAGATGGTGGGGTAGCTGAGGCTGGGTGTAGTCAGGCTAGAGATGGTGGGGTAGCTGAGGCTGGGTGTAGTCAGGCTAGAGATGGTGGGGTAGCTGAGGCTGGGCCTAGTCAGGCTAGAGATGGTGGGGTAGCTGAGGCTGGGTGTAGTCAGGCTAGAGATGGTGGTGTAGCTGAGGCTGGGTGTAGTCAGGCTAGAGATGGTGGTGTAGATGAGGCTGGGTGTAGTCAGGCTAGAGATGGTGGGGTAGCTGAGGCTGGGTGTAGTCAGGCTAGAGATGGTGGGGTAGCTGAGGCTGGGTGTAGTCAGGCTAGAGATGGTGGGGTAGCGGAGGCTAGGTCTAGTCAGGCTAGAGATGCTGGGGTAGCGGAGGCTGGGTATAGTCAGGCTAGAGATGGTGGGGTAGCTGAGGCTGGGTGTAGTCATGCTATAGAGGGTGGTGTAGATGATTCTGGGCCTAGTCAGGCTAGAGATGGTGGGATAGCTGAGGCTGGGTGTAGTCATGCTATAGAGGGTGGTGTAGATGATTCTGGGCCTAGTCAGGCTAGAGATGGTGGGACAGCAAGAAAAAGGGGCAAGTGTGTTGAGCCATGGGGCAGATCTTAGTGGAGGAGAGACAGTCCTTTAGCACCGGGTCTGTCTGTGTGTTGAGCCATGGGACAGATCTTAGTGGAGGAGAGACAGTCCTTTAGCATCGGGGCTGTCTGGAAAACCTCCTCAAAGGAGGTGTGTAAAGGTTGGCTGCTTGTTGTTAAAGCAGAAATTAACAACATGGGTTTTGTCTTTATAAATGTGTAACACAGGGAGAGAAAGAGGGGTCCTATTTGGGAGTCTTTGACAGGAACTCTCACATGTAGCGCCTGAGGAGACGCTGGTGGTCGGAGGTGACTGGAACTGTACAATGGATTTTTACAAAAGACAGAAATGGGGAAGAGCCTCATTCAGTGTCAGTGGGAGTGTTAAGGGACATCATTAATCAGTTCGACCTAGTGGATGTTTGGAGAACTAAACATCCCAACACAAGACAGTAAACATGGGTGAAGGTTTTTGGGGCTAGGCTGAGTGCAGCCCGACTTGATTGGTTTTACATGTCTAGGAATCGGAGCAATAGGCTGTTGGGAACTACCATTCTCCCGGTTGGGTTTTCAGATCATCACATAACCATATGGCTTGGCTGTCTATTTCACCAGGGCCCCGGCAGGCATCTTATTGGAAGTTCAATGTAAAGCTCTTACAGGATGCTACTTTTTGCTCAGGTTTCCAGACTTTTTGGGAAAGGTGGGGGCAGCGAAGAGAGGAGTATGAGTCTGAGTCAATGGTGGGATGTGGGGAAAGTCCAAATTCGGCTTTTCTGCCAACAGTACACAGCTCTCTCATCCTCAGAGGCTAGGAGAGTATTGGGGGAGATAGAGGTAGAGATGGTGGGGCAAGGCAATGTAGGCCTCCAGGCTAATTTAGCTGAATTACGTAGGGACCTGGGCAGTTTTTCCAGGTTAAAGCAAAGGGACCACTTGTAAGAGCTAGGTTCTCCATGCTCAAGGAGATGGATGCTCCCAGCTCCTTCTTCTTTGGTTTGGAAAGACAGAGCGGTGAAGCCAAAGGTTGTCTGATGGGCGGGTGACCTCTGTAGTGGGGAGAATTGGCTGTCTGAGGGGCGGGTGACCTCTGTGGTGGGGAGATGCGGCTGTCTGACCTGCAACGCAAGCTGGTGGACTTCTTCTGGTCGGGCCATCACTGGCTGAAGGCAGCAGTGTTGTACATGACCGTTCACGAAGGAGGACAGGGCCTGGTGGAACTGGAGAGCAGGATGGCTGCTTTCAGGCTAAAGGCGGTGCAGAGACTGCTGTACCATGCTGATGTTGGCTGGAGGGAGCCAGCATGCGCGCTGCTGAGGAGAGCTGGCGGATTAGGGTTGGACCGGCAGCTGTTCCTCATGAAGCTGGAGAGGCTGAGTACAGCAGGTCTCTCAGATTTGTACTCTGCAATGCTGAGGGCCTGGCAGCTGCTAAGACCCACACGAGAAGGGGGTGTGGAGCCTGGGCTGTGGGTGTGGGAGAAGCCTATCTTCCACAACCCAGCCATCCCTTTGAGATCGGTTCAGTCGGCCACCCTGCAGAGGCAACTGATGGCAGGAGGTTTACAAAGGCTGGGTGACCTGAGACTGCTGGGAGAGGAGGGGTGGAAGACCCAGGAAGTCTTGGCACAACAAACAGGAATAACGTCTCTTAGGCTGCTGGAGAGCTTCCTGGAGGAGGTCCAGGAGGCACTGTCTGAGCCGGTAAGGGGGGTGTTTGAGAGGCCAAAGGGAGAGGGGCCACCAATGTTCCTGCCACTGCAGGTGAAGGCAGAGACTGGAGACTGACAAGGGGGTCTGGAGGACTTGTTAGATTTTAACACTCTGAGTCTGGGGGAGTTTGAGGATGTGGGAGGTAAAGCCCTCTACAGCCTCTGCTTTAAGGTTAGGAACATTAGGAGCCTAACAGGAGGCACATCAGTGGCAGGGGGTATGTGGGGCGGAGAGTATGGTGGGTTTTAGGTGGAGGGGGCTCTATAAACCCCTAGTACCAAAGAGATCAGGGGACCTCCAGTGGAGGGTTCTACGTGGAGCCCTGGCCACTACCAGCTGGTTGGCACGGGTTGAACCAGGAATCAGACAGGGGTGTCTTTTCTGTCAAATGAAAGAAACTGTGATTCATGTGTTTTCTCTGTGCACCAGGTTTATGCTTTTAATGTCTCTGTTGGAATGTCTGTGTGAGAGGTTGGGGGTGGTTTTTACTGTTGGGATGTTTATAATGGGATACAGGTATTTAAAGGAGAAAGCCAAATGTGTTTTGTTGAACTTTGCTTGCTCAGGCAAAGTTAGCTATTTGGCTAACAAGGAGGACCAGGGTCAAAGGTGGGGGGATAACAGACTCTTTACTATTGTTTAATGGGATGGTCTCTGCGTGCCTCAGGGTTGAGTTTAAGTTCTATAAAATGATCAAATGTGTAGAGGTGTTTGAGGAGATCTGGTGTGTTGGGGGGGCTGTCTGTATAGCTGGGGAAGATGTTTTGGACATACAGTTGTAGGAGTGGGTATTGTGATGTTGGTTTGTATCATTTGGTAGATAGAAAGGTGAGTATGGTCAATGTCTGTAGTACAGGATATTATGTTTATTTTTAAGGCCGGGGGTTTAAATGAAATGAGATTGTTTAAGTAAAGAAAGACAGTCAAAGTGTCTCTCCATGTATCCTTAAGAGAGGATTGCAGATGGACGGAGAGAAGTCGGCTGGAATATATTGTTGTTGTTCTTGCTCTCGGTCAATCTTTCTGTCGTTCATTATCTCCCACGTAACTCTCCTTCTATCGGTTTTCACCTTGTCTAACTGGCCATCCCCATTTGTATTTTGTATCTGTCTGTCTGTCCTCTTCTCTCCACCTCCTTCTGTTCTGTCAAGACCCCTCAATCTGTCTTGATCCTCTTTCTCTCTCTCTCTCGGTCTCTCTCTCCTTGTATCCACCCTCTATCTCCCCCCTCTTTTCCCTCTCCCCTCTCTCTCTGTCTCATGTCCAGTCCACTCTATCCATCATTCCTGTCCTCTGTGCCACATCACTGCATCAGTCTGGCTGGCTGACAGTTACGAATTTAACACAAGTTAGGCACAATTACCCATTTTTAGGGAATTACACCAGAGAACACACACATGCACATTCACACTGTACACACACATTCACACGCACAACATGTTCAGTGAATTAGGCCAAATGGCACACATTAGTTCTGGCCATGCAGTGTTAATGGGTAGAGCTAAAACACATGCACACACACACCCATTCTGGTAGCCTAATGGCTGTGGTAAACACACCCATTCTGGTAGCCTACTGGCTGTGGTAAACACACCCATTCTGGTAGCCTACTGGCTGTGGTAAACACACCCATTCTGGTAGCCTACTGGCTGTGGTAAACACACCCATTCTGGTAGCCTACTGGCTGTGGTAAACACACCCATTCTGGTAGCCTAATGGCTGTGGTAAACACACCCATTCTGGTAGCCTAATGGCTGTGGTAAACACACCCATTCTGGTAGCCTACTGGCTGTGGTAAACACACCCATTCTGGTAGCCTACTGGCTGTGGTAAACACACCCATTCTGGTAGCCTACTGGCTGTGGTAAACACACCCATTCTGGTAGCCTAATGGCTGTGGTAAACACACCCATTCTGGTAGCCTAATGGCTGTGGTAAACACACCCATTCTGGTAGCCTACTGGCTGTGGTAAACACACCCATTCTGGTAGCCTAATGGCTGTGGTAAACACACCCATTCTGGTAGCCTACTGGCTGTGGTAAACACACCCATTCTGGTAGCCTACTGGCTGTGGTAAACACACCCATTCTGGTAGCCTAATGGCTGTGGTAAACACACCCATTCTGGTAGCCTACTGGCTGTGGTAAACACACCCATTCTGGTAGCCTACTGGCTGTGGTAAACACACCCATTCTGGTAGCCTACTGGCTGTGGTAAACACACCCATTCTGGTAGCCTAATGGCTGTGGTAAACACACCAATTCTGGTAGCCTACTGGCTGTGGTAAACACACCCATTCTGGTAGCCTACTGGCTGTGGTAAACACACCCATTCTGGTTGCCTAATGGCTGTGGTAAACACACCCATTCTGGTAGCCTACTGGCTGTGGTAAACACACCCATTCTGGTAGCCTAATGGCTGTGGTAACACACCCATTCTGGTAGCCTAATGGCTGTGGTAAACACACCCATTCTGGTAGCCTAATGGCTGTGGTAAACACACCCATTCTGGTAGCCTAATGGCTGTGGTAAACACACCCATTCTGGTAGCCTAATGGCTGTGGTAAACACACCCATTCTGGTAGCCTAATGGCTGTGGTAAACACACCCATTCTGGTAGCCTAATGGCTGTGGTAAACACACCCATTCTGGTAGCCTAATGGCTGTGGTAAACACACCCATTCTGGTAGCCTAATGGCTGTGGTAAACACACCCATTCTGGTAGCCTAATGGCTGTGGTAAACACACCCATTCTGGTAGCCTAATGGCTGTGGTAAACACAGCCAGATCAGGTGTTAGATATTTGTATTTGTTTTTGTTTTTGTATTTGTATTAATTATGGATCCCCATTAGTTCCTGCTAAGCTAAGATAGTCTTCTGGGGTCCAGCAACATTAAGGAAGTTATAAACAATTCAAAATATTACATGACATTACATTTCATTACACGTTTCACGGCACATTAAGTGTGTTCCCTCAGGCCACTACTCTACTATCACATCTCTACAATACAACATCCTGTGTACGGGTGTGTAGAGTGTGTGTCTTATCATGTGTATGTGTGTCTGTGCCTGTGTGTCTCTTCACAGTCCCAGCTGTTCCATAAGGTGTTTTTTATCTGTTTTTGAAATCTGACTCTACTGCATCAGTTACTTGATGTGGAATAGAGTTCCATGTAGTCATGGCTCTATGTTGTACTGTGCGCCTCCCATAGTCTGTTATTGAGGATTGTGAAGAGACCTCTGGTGACTTGTCTTGTGGGGTATGCTGGGTATCTGAGCTGTGTGCTAGTAGTTTATGTTATTGTTAGCTCTTTGTGTACTTTTAAGGTCCAGCCGTGCTGCCCTGTTCTGAGACAATTGTCATTTTCCCAGGTCCCTCTTTGTGGCACCTGACAACACTACTGAACAGTAGTCCAGGTGCGACAAAACTAGAGTCTGTAGGACCTGCCTTGTTGATAGTGCTGTTAATAAGGTAGACCAGCGCTTTACTATGGACAGACTTCTCCGCATCTTAGCTATGTTTGTTGATTTTTTTATAATCTTTTTATTTAACCTTTATTTTACCAGGTAGGATAGTTGAGAACAAGTTGTCATTTACAACTGTGACCTGGCCAAGATAAAGCACTGCAGTGCGACAAAAACAACAACACAGAGTTGCACATAAACAAACTTACAGTCAATAACACAATAGAAAAATCTATGTACAGTGTGTGCAAATGTGGAAGATTAGGGAGGTAAGGCAATAAATAGGCCATAGTGGCGAAAAAAATGACAATTTAGCAATTAAACACTGGAGTGATAGATGTGCAGAAGATGAATGTGTATGGTGAGATACTGGGGTGCAAAGGATTAAAAAAAGAACAATATGGGGATGAGGTATTTGGGTGGGCTATTTACAGATGGGCTATGTACAGGTGCAATGATCGGTAAACTGCTCTGACAGCTGGTGCTTAAAGTCAGTGAGGGAGATATGCCTCCAGCTTGTTAGTGTTGTTAAGAAGGCAGAGCATCGCTTTATTATGGACAGACTTCTCCACATCTTAGCTACTGTTGTATCAACATGTTTTGACCATGTCACGTTCTGACCATCGTTCGTGTGTGTTTTCCTTGTTTTAGTGTTGGTCAAGACGTGAGCTGGGTGGGCATTCTATGTTGTGTGTCTGGTTTGTCTATTTCTATGTTTGGCCTGATATGGTTCTCAATCAGAGGCAGGTGTTAGTCATTGTCTCTGATTGGGAACCATATTCAGGTAGCCTGTTTTGTGTTGGGTTTTGTGGGTGATTGTTCCTGTCTCTGTGTTTGTTGCACCAGATAGGGCTGTTTTTGGTTTTTCACATTTCTTGTTTTGTAGATTGTTCATCTTTATTAAAGATAGTAACCACGCTGCGTTTTGGTCCGCCTCTCTTTCCCCAGAAGAAAACCGTTACAGACCATGACAGTTTACAATCCAGGGTTACTCCAAGCAGTTTAGTCCCTCAACTTGCTCAATTTCCACACCACTGACTACAAGATTTATAGGTCTAGGGTTTAGTGAGTGATTTAAAAAAAAACATTTAGGAATAACTTATTCCCTGCCACCCATTCTGAAACTAACAGCAGCTCTTCATTAAGTGTTGCAGTGATTTCACTCTCTGTAGTAGCTGACGTCAATAGTGTTGAGTCATCCAGACCGCTGAATCCCTGATTCTACCTGGATTGTGTTGGAGAGATTCATCCACATACAGACACATTGGCTTTACTCAGGCCAGTGGCATGTTGTTAGTAAAGGATTCTACCTGGATGTTGGAGAGGCTTCCATTAAAGAACACCCTCTGTGTTCTGTTAGACAGGTAACTCTTTACCCACAATACAGCAGGTGGTGTAAAGCCATAACACATGTTTTTCCAACAGCAGAATATGATCGATAATGTCAAAAGCCACAAGTCTAACAAAGCAGCTACCACAATCTTTTTATCATACATTTCAGCCAATCATTGTCGAGTGTCCTTCCCTGTAAGCATGCTGAAAGTCTGTCAGTTTGTTTACAGTACAATAGCATTGTATCTGGTCAAACACCATTTTTCCAAAGGTTTACTAAGGTTGGTAACCGGCTGATTGGTCGGCTATTTGAGCCAGTAAAGGGGGCTTTACTATTCTTGGGTAGCGTAATGACTTTAGCTTCCCTCCAGGCCCGAGGGCACACACTCTCTAGTAGGCTTAAATTGAAGATGTGGCAAATAGCAGTGGCAATATCATCTGCTATTATCCTCAGTAATTATCCATACAAGTTGTCAGACCCCGGTGGCTTTGCCTTTTTGGCAAAAAATGTAATTTAAGCTCCAAAATGTTTTACTTTTCACCATCATTCTTTATCTAATTGTTCTTTGTTTAGTCACATGATTTCTCAATTTGCAGGACGTTTGCCAATCGGTTGTGCAGCCAGACTTATTTGCCATTCATTTAGCCTCATCCCTCTCAAACATACAATTTTCCAATTCCTCATCAATCCACAGGGATTTAATCGTTTTAAAAGTGATTTTCTTAATGGGTGCATGATTACTAGTAACTGGAATAAGCAAATCATAAATGTGTCAAGTGCAACGTCTGGTGGAACCTCGTTACGCAACACAGACCAACAAATATTCTTTCCAGGTGCCTTTAGAGGCCATGAAATGCAGTACTCATCTATACAACAAGAGACATGTAGATCAAAAGAGTCCGTATTAACAAAAGAAAGGAAATGACAGTACAGGTAGATAGCAATAAAAACTGTACCATAGAGGCACAGAATAAGTTAGAGGAAAAATAAAAAGAAATGGTGGAAATTATTCAAGAAAGATCCAGTGTAATATATTATAAAAATAAAGAGAACTGGATGGAATATGGGGAAAAATTCACCAAATTATTTTTCAATCTTCAATATAGAAATGCTACCAAAAAAAATGTATAAATGATGGAATCACGCAATGATTCACCAAATGATATTTTGAAAGAGGAAGTAAAGTATTTTAAGAATATGTTTTCGTTTCAGTCTCCTCCATCTCCACTAACCAAAGCTAATTGTATGGACTTGTTTCCTATTAATAATGTAAAATTAACATCTGTACAGAAAGACTCATGTGAAGGCCAAATTACAGAGGAGGAACTTCTTGATGCAATTAAAGCCTTTAAGGCTGGGAAAAAGGCATATCTATTTATTATTGCCATTGAAATGTAAGCAGTTAAAATAGATGAAACAGTAATATTAAGGGATTAGAAATCCGTGGCTTAAAAACTAAGGTGTCATTGTACGCTCATGATTCATGTTTTCTTTTTAAACCACAATTAGAGTCTCTCCACGGCCTCATAGAGGATCTAGATACTTTTGCTATCATCTCTGGATTAAAACCAAATGATGATGTGTCCTATATTACTAGTGTACTATGGACATACTCAGTATACAAATCCCAAAAGAAAGACATTATCTCAGTCCAATACATTTTTATAGAAAGATAACAAAAATAGAAAAGATCTTGCTATCATGGAAAGGAAAATACCTGTCTATTTTTGGAAAAAACACCCTGATTAACTCTTTAGTCACATCACAGTTGACCTATTTGCTTATGGTTTTGCCTACACCTAGTGACCTGCTTTTTTAATTATATGAACAAAAAATATTCAATTTTATTTCGAATGGCAAGCCAAACAAAATTAAAAGGGCCTATTTATATAACGAATATGAATTCAGAGGGCAGAAATGATTAAATATTAAAGCATAAGACCTCTCACTAAAGGCATCAGCCTAGCAGCAGGGAGCCTAGTGGTTAGAGCATTGGACTAGTAACTGAAAGGTTGCTAGATCTAATCCCTGAGCTGACATGGTAAAAATGTGTCGTTCTGCCCCTGAACAAGGCAGTTAACCCACTGTTCCTAGGCTGTCATTGAAAATAAGAATTTGTTCTTAACTGACTTGCCTAGATAAAAATAAATAAAAATCAGTCATACAAAAGTTATACTTAAATCCAAACTGGTTCTCTAGTAAATTGGAAGGAATGTCTCATCCTATGTTCAAGAATGGGCTTTTTCCCTTTATTCAGATTTACACCTGCTCACTTTCGGTTGTTTGAAAAGGAAATCATCTCCAAAATATCGTTGTTTTTAAACAAGTCTTAGAAAATTGGTTGAAATTTAATTTTAATCCACCTGAAAAGAGAGAACAAATAATACAACAAATATTGTGGTTGAACTCAAATATACTAATAAAAACATATACCAATTTAATTTAAGGACCAAACAACGGACAGCTGTGCCATATACATTTCTAAATAGTTGGGAAGAGATTTTTGATGTCCCCATTCCATGGCACATGGTTTATGAATTGATACGCAAAACAACACCAGATTCAAATGTTCTATTTTTTTTATTTAAATTATTATACAAAATTCTTGCAACCAATAGAATGTTATATATGTGGGGGATACAATCTTCCCAGCTCTGATTTTGCTGTGAGGAGGCAGAGTCATTAGATAATTTATTTTGGTATTGTCCATATGTAGCTCGTTTTTGGTCACAGGTCCAGGAATGGCTGAAGAATTGGCACATTTGCCTAGAACTAATGCTGCAGACAGCAATACTGGGTGATTTGAAAAGCCATAGTCAATCCATCAATAATATAATAATTATTTTAGCAAAAAAATATATTTTTAATTTACAATCTGTGGAAGCTATTTTAATAGAAAGGTCCAAACCATATTTGTTTACTTATTTTCCCTTTTGTACTTTAACTATTTGCACATCGTTACAAAACTTTATATAGACATAAGACATTTGAAATGTCTCTATTCCCTTTGGAACTTCTGTGAATGTAATATTTACTGTTCATTTTTTGTTTAATTCACATTTGTTTATTATCAATTTCACTTGCCTTGGCAATGTTAACATATGTTTCCCTTGTCAATAAAGCCCTTTGGAGGGGGAGAGAGAGAGAGAGAGAGAGAGAGAGAGAGAGAGAGAGAGAGAGAGAGAGAGAGAGAGAGAGAGAGAGAGAGAGAGAGAGAGAGAGAGATGACTTTTGGTCTTTCTTTATTGAAATATTCTCAATTCATTTAAAACTCACCCCCCCCCCCCTCCTAAAATAAAAAAAATAAAAATAGATCCTGTACTGCATACATGTACCATACTCATCTTTCCATCTACCACATGATACAAATCACCATACACAAAAAACCTCTCCTACAACCGTATATCCAAAACATCTTCCCCAGCAATACAGACAGCCCCCCCAACACACCATATCTCCTCAAACATCTCCACACATTTGATCATTTTATAGAACTCAAACTCAACCCTAAGGCGCGCAGAGACCATCCCATTAAACAGTAGTAAAGGGTCTGTTATCCCCCCACCTTTGACCCTGTTCCTCCTTGTTAGCCAAATAGCTAACTTTGCCTGAGCAAACAAAAAATTCAACAAAACACATTTTTCTTTCTCCTTACTCGAATACCTGTATCCCATTATAAACATCCCAACAGCAAAAACCACCCCCAACCTGTCACACAGACATTCCAACAGAGACATTAATGGCATTAACCTGGTGCACACAGAAAACACATGAATTACAGTTTCTATCATTTGACAGAAAGGACACCCCTGCCCAATTCCCGGATCAACCCGTGCCAACCAGCTGTTAGTGGCCAGGGCTCCATGAAGAACCCTCCACTGGAGGTCCCCTGACCTCTTTGGTACTGGGGGTTTGTAGAGCGCCCTCCATCTAAAACCCACCATACTCTCCGCCCCACATACCCCCTGCCACTGATGTGCCTTCACTCCTGTTAGACTTCTAATGTTCCTTACCTTAACGCAGAGGTTGTAGAGGGCTTTACCTCCCACATCCTCAAACTCCCCCAGGCTCGGAGTGTTAAAATCTAACAAGTCCTCCAGACCCCCTTGCCAGTCCCCAGTCTCTGCCGTCACCTGCAGTGGCGGGAACATTGGTGGCCCCTCTCCCTTTGGCCTCTCAAACACCCCCTTACCGGCTCAGACAGTGCCTCCTGGACCTCCTCCAGGAATCTCTCCAGCAGCCTAAGAGACGTTATTCCTGTTTGTTGCGCCAAGATCTCCGGGGTTTTCCACCCCTCCTCTCCCAGCAGTCTCAGGTCACCCAGCCTTTGTAAACCCCCTGCCATCAGTTGCCTCTGCAGGGTGGCCGACTGAACCGATCTCAAAGGGATGGCTGGGTTGTGGAAGATAGGCTCCTCCCACACCCACTGCCCAGGCTCCACTCCCCCTTCTCGTGTGGGCCTTAGCAGCTGCCAGGCCCTCAGCACCGCAGAGTAAAACTCTGAGAGACCTGCTGTACTCAGCCTCTCCAGCTTCATGAGGAACAGCTGCCGGTCCAACCCTAATCCGCCAGCTCTCCTCAGCAGCGCGCATGCTGGTTCCCTCCAGCCAACATCAGTGTGGTACAGCAGTCTCTGCACCGCCTTTAGTCGGAAAGCAGCCATCCTGCTCTCCAGTTCCACCAGGCCCTGTCCTCCTTCGTGGACGGTCATGTACAAAACTGCTGCCTTCAGCCAGTGATGTCCCGACCAAAAGAAGTCCACCAGCTTGCGTTGCAGGTCTGCAAGCAGACCGGCGGGGGGATGAGGACAGCCAGTTTATGCCATAAGGAAGATGCCACCAGGTTGTTGATTATCAGCACCCTCCCTCTATATGACACTTGGGACAGGAGCCACCTCCACCTGGCCAGTCTTGACACCACTGCCTGTGACAGCCCCTCCCAGTTCTTGCTGACCCACCTCTCCGAGCCCAGGTACACCCCCAACACTTTAAGCCCTTCACAACCCCACTGCAAACCCCCTGGAAGCAGAGGAGGAGCCCTATCCCCCCATGCCCCACATAACAGAGCTTTGCTCTTTCCCCAGTTTACCTTAGCTGATGAAGCTCCCTCGTACACCTTCAGACTGGTCTCTAGTTCCTGCATATCTTGCCCATCCCTGACCATCACAGAAACATCATCTGCATATGCTGAGACTGCTATTCCTGTCACCACATCCATGCCTGTCCAGCACACTCCCTGCAGTCTCCTGCGTAGCAGTCCCAAAAAGGCTCAATGGCTAGTGTGTACAGCTGCCCAGATAGAGGGCATCCTTGTCTAATGCCCCGTCTCACCCAGACTGGCCTACTGAGCCCCCTCCCACCTTAACCATACATGACGCCCCAGCATACAACAGCTTCACACAGGTCACAAAACTCTTCCCAAACCCAAACTCAGACATCACATTAAACAGATACTCATGATCCACTCTATCAAAAGCCTTCTCTTGATCTAAAGAGACCAGTCCAAAGTTCACATTAGAACCTCTCGACAAGTCCAACATGTCCCTAATCAAGAACAAGTTGTCCGTGATTGAGCGTCCCGGTACACAATATGTCTGGTCCTTGTGTATTATAGAGTCCAGATGGGACTTCAGTCTGTTAGAGAGGACCTTGGCAAAAATCTTGTAGTCCGCACAGAGTAATGCCACAGGCCTCCAGTTCTTAAGTTCACACAAGTCCCCTTTTTGGGCAGGAGAGTCAGAGCCGCCCGACGGCAGCTCATCGGCAACTCTCCTACCCCGACGCATTCTCGCAACACGCAAAAGAAATCCTGTCCAATTGTTCCCCAGAATTTTTTGCAAAATTCCACTGGAAGTCCATCGACCCCGGGTGCACGACCGGGGACATCTGGCTTACTGCCTCTGCCAGTTCATGTGACAACAGAGGAATGTCCATTTCATCCCTCTGTGCCCGAGAGAGCTTAGGAGTCCTGTGAACAAGACCTGAGCACACATAGGATCACACATTTCTGCCCTATACAATTCAGTATAAAACTCCACAGTCCGCTCCCGCATCTCCCCCACCACAGAGGTCACCCGCCCATCAGACAGCCGTAGACAATGCATACCCTTGGCTTCACTGCTCTGTCTTTCCAAACCAAAGAAGAAGGAGCTGGGAGCATCCATCTCCTTGAGCATGGAGAACCTAGCTCTTACAAGTGCTCCCTTTGCTTTAACCTGGAAAAAACTGCCCAGGTCCCTACGTAATCGGCTAAGTTAGCCTGGAGGCCTACATTGCCTTGCCCCACCATCTCTACCTCCATCTCACTAATACACCGCTCTAGTTCCCCCAATACTCTCCTAGCCTCTGAGGATGAGAGAGCTGTGTACTGTTGACAGAAAAGCCGAATTTGCACTTTCCCCACATCCCACCATTGACTCAGAGACTCATACTCCTCTCTTCGCTGCCCCCATCTTTCCCAAAAAGTCTGGAAACCTGAGCAAAAAGTGGCATCTTGTAAGAGCTTTACATTGAACTTCCAATAAGATGCCTGCCGGGGCCCTGGTGAAATAGACAGCCGAGCCATGGTTATGTGGTGATCCGAAAACCCCACTGGGAGAATGGTAGCACCCAGCAGCCTATTGCTCTGATTCCTGGACATGTAAAAACAATCAAGTCGAGCTGCACTCACCCTAGCCCCAAAAACCTTCACCCACGTATACCGTCTTGTGTTTGGATGTTTAGTTCTCCAAACATCCACTAGGTCAAACTGATTAAAGATGTCCCTTAACACTCCCACTGACACTGAATGAGGCTCTTCCCCATTTCTGTCTTTTGTAAAATCCATTGTACAGTTCCAGTCACCTCCGATCACCAGCGTCTCCTCAGGCGCTACTTGTGAGAGTTCCTGTCTAAGACTCCCAAATAGAACCCCTCTTTCTCTCCCTGTGTTAGGCGCATACACATTTATAAAGACAAAACACATGTTGTTAATTTCTGCTTTAACAACAAGCAACCTACCCCTACACACCTCCTTTGAGGAGCAAATTTTTACAGCCAGACCCGGTGCAAAAAGGACTGCCACACCTGCACTAAGATTTGTCCCATGGCTCAACACACTTGCCCCTTTCCACCAGAGCCCCCAATCAACTTCATTCACTACATCACTATGCGTCTCCTGCAGAAACAACACCTGTACTTTTTTTTGTTTTACATATTCACCCAACACACTCCTCTTTCCCGCATCTCTGGCACCATTTATATTGAGCGAGCCTACCCGAAGAGTCTCCATAAGAATTGGGAGAAAAGCAAGCAGAGAAATAGACCAATAGCAAAGCTCAAAAAGCCCCAGTGTCAGTAAGAAATTAAACATTTAAACAGTGTCTGAAGGTAAACCTTTACGCACTGTTGTGACCCACTTCCTCAACCTAAACCGTTTCCTGGGTGAGAGGACACCATGCCCCTCATTTCTCATAGCATGTTGTACTGATCTTACAAACTTTCTAGGATCAGGAAAAAAAGCCTCAAGATTAACTTTTTTCCCCTTAGTCTCATTCAGGAACCGTGTCAGTTCTCTCAACGTGTACTTAGACCCCTCTGGTTGACTAGCTGTCAGCTCCGGGCCAATTGAAGAGGAGTCTGAAAAAAATAACTCCTCATCTTCTTCCTCAGACTCACTTTCCTCCTCTTCTCTATCTCCCACCCTGACCACCTGCTCTTTCTCTCTGGTTAGGGCCTCACCCACAGCAACAGGCAACATTTCCATGGTGCCTTTGTTCACACCCTTTTTTCTTTTCCTCTTGACACCCTCCTCCTCCCCCCCTAATCTCTTACACTTCCCCACTATACTCTCCTCATCCACTAGAATAACCTGACTAGACGCAATATCATCTGCACCACCCTCCATAGCATGACTAGGGCCAGCCTCAGCTACACCACCCTCCATAGCATGACTAGGGCCAGCCTCAGCTATACCACCCTCCATAGCATGACTAGACCCAGCATCATCTGCACCACCCTCCATAGCATGACTAGGGCCAGCCTCAGCTACACCACCCTCCATAGCATGTCTAGGCCCAGCCTCAGCTACCCCACCATCTCTAGCCTGACTAAACCCAGCCTCTGCTTCTCCACCATCTCTAGCCTGACTAGACCCAGCCTCCACTACCCTACCATCTCTAGCCTGACTAGACCCAGCCTCTGCTTCTCCACCATCTCTAGCCTGACTAGACCCAGCCTCTGCTTCTCCACCATCTCTAGCCTGACTAGACCCAGCCTCTGCTTCTCCACCATCTCTAGACTGACTAGACCCAGCCTCTGCTTCTCCGCCATCTCTAGCCTGACTAGGGCCAGCCTCTGCTTCTCCGCCATCTCTAGCCTGACTAGACCCAGCCTCTGCTTCTCCACCATCTCTAGACTGACTAGACCCAGCCTCTGCTTCTCCACCATCTCTAGCCTGACTAGACCCAGCCTCTGCTTCTCCACCATCTCTAGCCTGACTAGACCCAGCCTCTGCTTCTCCACCATCTCTAGACTGACTAGACCCAGCCTCTGCTTCTCCGCCATCTCTAGCCTGACTAGGGCCAGCCTCTGCTTCTCCGCCATCTCTAGCCTGACTAGACCCAGCCTCTGCTTCTCCACCATCTCTAGACTGACTAGACCCAGCCTCTGCTTCTCCGCCATCTCTAGCCTGACTAGGGCCAGCCTCTGCTTCTCCGCCATCTCTAGCCTGACTAGGGCCAGCCTCAGCTACACCACCATCTCTAGACTGACTAGGGCCAGCCTCAGCTACACCACCATCTCTAGACTGACTAGGCCCAGCCTCTGCTGTCTGCATCTCCTTACCCCCTGCATTTTGACCTCGATTTCCCCCACTTGCGCTTGTACCCTCACCTTTTCTATGGCCTTTATGTGGGCACGCAAAGCTCTTGTGCCCCAAATCCCCACATTCAAAACACCGTAGACTATCTGTGCTGGCAAAACCTGCATAGAGCCCCTCCCCATGCCTCACTTTAAAATGCACATTTAGCTGTTGCTCATTATTGTTCAGAAACATAAACACTTGCCTCCTGAACGAAACAACGTGCTTAACGGCATCTGCCTGAAAACCTGCTGACAGTACACGGAAACCGCTAGCAGACTTACCAAAACGACTCAGCTCTTTCCTAATTTGATCATCCGTAATAAACGGAGGCAAATTTGCCACTACAACTCTTGTTGAAGGGGTAGAGAGAGGTGAAATTGACACCAACACATACCTTACAAATATTCCGCTAGCAATTAGCCTACCGACCAAATTAGCCCTTTTCATGAACACAACCACAGCTTTGTTCATTCTAGAAGCAGAATGTATAAACTCAGCTCCTACCTGTTCACCGACCGCGAGCAGAACCTCCTCCACCTTAACTCCGTTCTCAGGAACACACCTGAATCCATGCTGTATCGACAGCGTCTCCTCCGCGCTAGGCTGAGAAGCCATTGCGCACACTACACCTTCCAACCCCCAGGAAAGTTACTCTGTCCTCTTCCACCCTAACTTTGAAAAGAAAACTTTGGATACCGCTAAAACCAAATATTGCATTAACCCTCCACCATAGAAAATAACATGTAAAGAAAAGAATCAAGAAAGTTAGTTAGGATAGAGCTTTCCACAACAAACACTCAAACTCCAAAAACACCCAGCATGCACCGAGAGAGAGAGAGAGAGAGAGAGTCACCATAACAGCCAGTTGGGTTGAAAGGCCATTACATCCAGGTACAGTAAGTAGAAATAGAAGAGAATAGAGCAGTCTTGATAGAATACTGTAAGTGACAAGTATCCTTGTGTCATAAAGTACTGTATAAGTAGAGAAGATTCTGTGTGTATTGATTGAATTAGTGGCCTGTATGACATCCACCATGACAAGTATAATTGTGAGTACTAAGACATTCCTATTCATCCATCACATTAGCCCATCAAGTAAACTGTAATGGTCGTCATATGAAGAAGGTGAGGACCAAGGTGCAGCGTGGTAAGTGTTCATCTTTTTAATGGTAAAACTGAACACTATCCAACAAGCAACAAAAGCACAACCGAAACAGCTCCGTCAGCTGAAAAACACACTAAAAAGAAAATAACTACCCACAACCCATAGTGGGAAAACAGGCTGCCTAAGTATGGTTCTCAATCAGAGACAACGACAGACAGCTGTCCCTGATTGAGAACAATACCAGGCCAAAAATAAAAAAATACAAAAACATAGGAAAGGGAACATAGAACGCCCACCCTAGTCACACCCTGGCCTAACCAAAATAGAGAATAAAAAGCCTCTCTATGGCCAGGGCGTGACATAAACAAACCTGACAAAGATATAAATAACAACAGCAACCACACATTGTCAACAAATATGAATAATAACTCGGTTGGGTCATACTAAGACATTTCTATTAATCCATGTAAACAACACTGACAGACCTTAACAACATGACACAACGTCAACACATCTGAAACGCTCGCTATCAATTTACACCTCGAACAAATTAGTCTGACTAATAAACAGAGGCACTGCAAACGGTTTGTGATGGTGACAGATGTCTCAGAAACAGTGTGCGACAGTGAACATAGCCCCATTTAGAGAAAGTTATTTAATGAGGATGACAGTGAACGTAGCCCCATTTAGAGAGAGTTATTTAATGAGGCTGACAGTGAACGTAGCCCCATTTAGAGAGAGTTATTTAATGAGGCTGACAGTGAACGTAGCCCCATTTAGAGAGAGTTTTTAATGAGGATGACAGTGAACGTAGCCCCATTTAGAGAGAGTTATTTAATAAGGCTGACAGTGAACGTAGCCCCATTTAGAGAGAGTTATTTAATAAGGATGACAGTGAACATAGCCCCATTTAGAGAGAGTTATTTAATGAGGCTGACAGTGAACGTAGCCCCATTTAGAGAGAGTTATTTAATGAGGCTGACAGTGAACGTAGCCCCATTTAGAGAGTTATTTAATGAGGCTGACAGTGAACGTAGCCCCATTTAGAGAGAGTTATTTAATGAGACTGACAGTGAACGTAGCCCCATTTAGACAGAGTTATTTAATAAGGCTGACAGTGAACGTAGCCCCATTTAGAGAGAGTTATTTAATGAGACTGACAGTGAACGTAGCCCCATTTAGAGAGAGTTATTTAATGAGGATGACAGTGAACGTAGCCCCATTTAGAGAGAGTTATTTAATAAGGCTGACAGTGAACGTAGCCCCATTTAGAGAGAGTTATTTAATAACGCTGACAGTGAACGTAGCCCCATTTAGAGAGAGTTATTTAATGAGGCTGACAGTGAACGTAGCCCCATTTAGAGAGAGTTATTTAATGAGGCTGACAGTGAACGTAGCCCCATTTAGACAGAGTTATTTAATGAGGCTGACAGTGAACGTAGCCCCATTTAGAGAGAGTTATTTAATAACGCTGACAGTGAACGTAGCCCCATTTAGAGAGAGTTATTTAATAAGGATGACAGTGAACGTAGCCCCATTTAGAGAGAGTTATTTAATAACGCTGACAGTGAACGTAGCCCCATTTAGAGAGAGTTATTTAATAAGGTTGACAGTGAACGTAGCCCCATTTAGAGAGAGTTATTTAATAAGGATGACAGTGAACGTAGCCCCATTTAGAGAGAGTTATTTAATGAGGCTGACAGTGAACGTAGCCCCATTTAGAGAGAGTTATTTAATAAGGTTGACAGTGAACGTAGCCCCATTTAGAGAGAGTTATTTAATGAGGCTGACAGTGAACGTAGCCCCATTTAGAGAGAGTTATTTAATAACGCTGACAGTGAACGTAGCCCCATTTAGAGAGAGTTATTTAATGAGGCTGACAGTGAACGTAGCCCCATTTAGAGAGAGTTATTTAATAACGCTGACAGTGAACGTAGCCCCATTTAGACAGAGTTATTTAATAACGCTGACAGTGAACGTAGCCCCATTTAGACAGAGTTATTTAATAACGCTGACAGTGAACGTAGCCCCATTTAGAGAGAGTTATTTAATAAGGTTGACAGTGAACGTAGCCCCATTTAGAGAGAGTTATTTAATAAGGATGACAGTGAACGTAGCCCCATTTAGAGAGAGTTATTTAATGAGGCTGACAGTGAACGTAGCCCCATTTAGAGAGAGTTATTTAATAAGGTTGACAGTGAACGTAGCCCCATTTAGAGAGAGTTATTTAATGAGGCTGACAGTGAACGTAGCCCCATTTAGAGAGAGTTATTTAATAACGCTGACAGTGAACGTAGCCCCATTTAGAGAGAGTTATTTAATGAGGCTGACAGTGAACGTAGCCCCATTTAGACAGAGTTATTTAATGAGGCTGACAGTGAACGTAGCCCCATTTAGAGAGAGTTATTTAATAACGCTGACAGTGAACGTAGCCCCATTTAGAGAGAGTTATTTAATAAGGATGACAGTGAACGTAGCCCCATTTAGAGAGAGTTATTTAATAACGCTGACAGTGAACGTAGCCCCATTTAGAGAGAGTTATTTAATAAGGTTGACAGTGAACGTAGCCCCATTTAGAGAGAGTTATTTAATAAGGATGACAGTGAACGTAGCCCCATTTAGAGAGAGTTATTTAATGAGGCTGACAGTGAACGTAGCCCCATTTAGAGAGAGTTATTTAATAAGGTTGACAGTGAACGTAGCCCCATTTAGAGAGAGTTATTTAATGAGGCTGACAGTGAACGTAGCCCCATTTAGAGAGAGTTATTTAATAACGCTGACAGTGAACGTAGCCCCATTTAGAGAGAGTTATTTAATGAGGCTGACAGTGAACGTAGCCCCATTTAGAGAGAGTTATTTAATAACGCTGACAGTGAACGTAGCCCCATTTAGACAGAGTTATTTAATAACGCTGACAGTGAACGTAGCCCCATTTAGACAGAGTTATTTAATAACGCTGACAGTGAACGTAGCCCCATTTAGACAGAGTTATTTAATAAGGCTGACAGTGAACGTAGCCCCATTTAGACAGAGTTATTTAATAAGGTTGACAGTGAACGTAGCCCCATTTAGACAGAGTTATTTAATAACGCTGACAGTGAACATAGCCCCATTTAGAGAGAGTTATTATATAAGTTGACAGTGAACGTAGCCCCATTTAGAGAGAGTTATTTAAATAGGCTGACAGTGAACGTAGCCCCATTTAGAGAGAGTTATTTAATAAGGTTGACAGTGAACGTAGCCCCATTTAGACAGAGTTATTTAATGAGGCTGACAGTGAACGTAGCCCCATTTAGAGAGAGTTATTTAATAAGGTTGACAGTGAACGTAGCCCCATTTAGAGAGAGTTATTTAATGAGGCTGACAGTGAACGTAGCCCCATTTAGAGAGAGTTATTTAATAACGCTGACAGTGAACGTAGCCCCATTTAGAGAGAGTTATTTAATGAGGCTGACAGTGAACGTAGCCCCATTTAGACAGAGTTATTTAATGAGGCTGACAGTGAACGTAGCCCCATTTAGAGAGAGTTATTTAATAACGCTGACAGTGAACGTAGCCCCATTTAGAGAGAGTTATTTAATAAGGATGACAGTGAACGTAGCCCCATTTAGAGAGAGTTATTTAATAACGCTGACAGTGAACGTAGCCCCATTTAGAGAGAGTTATTTAATAAGGTTGACAGTGAACGTAGCCCCATTTAGAGAGAGTTATTTAATAAGGATGACAGTGAACGTAGCCCCATTTAGAGAGAGTTATTTAATGAGGCTGACAGTGAACGTAGCCCCATTTAGAGAGAGTTATTTAATAAGGTTGACAGTGAACGTAGCCCCATTTAGAGAGAGTTATTTAATGAGGCTGACAGTGAACGTAGCCCCATTTAGAGAGAGTTATTTAATAACGCTGACAGTGAACGTAGCCCCATTTAGAGAGAGTTATTTAATGAGGCTGACAGTGAACGTAGCCCCATTTAGAGAGAGTTATTTAATAACGCTGACAGTGAACGTAGCCCCATTTAGACAGAGTTATTTAATAACGCTGACAGTGAACGTAGCCCCATTTAGACAGAGTTATTTAATAACGCTGACAGTGAACGTAGCCCCATTTAGACAGAGTTATTTAATAAGGCTGACAGTGAACGTAGCCCCATTTAGACAGAGTTATTTAATAAGGTTGACAGTGAACGTAGCCCCATTTAGACAGAGTTATTTAATAACGCTGACAGTGAACATAGCCCCATTTAGAGAGAGTTATTATATAAGTTGACAGTGAACGTAGCCCCATTTAGAGAGAGTTATTTAAATAGGCTGACAGTGAACGTAGCCCCATTTAGAGAGAGTTATTTAATAAGGTTGACAGTGAACGTAGCCCCATTTAGACAGAGTTATTTAATGAGGCTGACAGTGAACGTAGCCCCATTTATACAGAGTTATTATATAAGTTGACAGTGAACGTAGCCCCATTTAGAGAGTTATTTAATAAGGCTGACAGTGAACGTAGCCCCATTTAGAGAGAGTTATTTAATGAGGCTGACAGTGAACGTAGCCCCATTTAGAGAGAGTTATTTAATAAGGTTGACAGTGAACGTAGCCCCATTTAGAGAGAGTTATTTAATGAGGCTGACAGTGAATGTAGCCCCATTTAGACAGAGTTATTTAATAAGGCTGACAGTGAACGTAGCCCCATTTAGAGAGAGTTATTTAATAACGCTGACAGTGAACGTAGCCCCATTTAGACAGAGTTATTTAATGAGGCTGACAGTGAACGTAGCCCCATTTAGAGAGAGTTATTTAATAAGGTTGACAGTGAACGTAGCCCCATTTAGACAGAGTTATTTAATAAGGTTGACAGTGAACGTAGCCCCATTTAGACAGAGTTATTTAATAAGGTTGACAGTGAACGTAGCCCCATTTAGAGAGAGTTATTTAATGAGGCTGACAGTGAACGTAGCCCCATTTAGAGAGAGTTATTTAATAACGCTGACAGTGAACGTAGCCCCATTTAGAGAGAGTTATTTAATGAGGCTGACAGTGAACGTAGCCCCATTTAGACAGAGTTATTTAATGAGGCTGACAGTGAACGTAGCCCCATTTAGACAGAGTTATTTAATAACGCTGACAGTGAACGTAGCCCCATTTAGAGAGAGTTATTTAATAACGCTGACAGTGAACATAGCCCCATTTAGACAGAGTTATTTAATGAGGCTGACAGTGAACATAGCCCCATTTAGAGAGAGTTATTTAATAAGGATGACAGTGAACGTAGCCCCATTTAGAGAGAGTTATTTAATGAGGCTGACAGTGAACGTAGCCCCATTTAGACAGAGTTATTTAATGAGGCTGACAGTGAACGTAGCCCCATTTAGACAGAGTTATTTAATAACGCTGACAGTGAACGTAGCCCCATTTAGACAGAGTTATTTAATAAGGATGACAGTGAACATAGCCCCATTTAGACAGAGTTATTTAATGAGGCTGACAGTGAACATAGCCCCATTTAGAGAGAGTTATTTAAAAAGGATGACAGTGAACGTAGCCCCATTTAGAGAGAGTTATTTAATAACGCTGACAGTGAACGTAGCCCCATTTAGAGAGAGTTATTTAATAAGGTTGACAGTGAACGTAGCCCCATTTAGAGAGAGTTATTTAATAACGCTGACAGTGAACGTAGCCCCATTTAGAGAGAGTTATTTAATAAGGTTGACAGTGAACGTAGCCCCATTTAGAGAGAGTTATTTAATAAGGATGACAGTGAACGTAGCCCCATTTAGAGAGAGTTATTTAATGAGGCTGACAGTGAACGTAGCCCCATTTAGAGAGAGTTATTTAATGAGGCTGACAGTGAACGTAGCCCCATTTAGAGAGAGTTATTTAATGAGGCTGACAGTGAACGTAGCCCCATTTAGACAGAGTTATTATATAAGTTGACAGTGAACATAGCCCCATTTAGAGAGAGTTATTTAATGAGGCTGACAGTGAACGTAGCCCCATTTAGACAGAGTTATTTAATAAGGTTGACAGTGAACGTAGCCCCATTTAGACAGAGTTATTTAATAACGCTGACAGTGAACGTAGCCCCATTTAGACAGAGTTATTTAATAAGGCTGACAGTGAACGTAGCCCCATTTAGACAGAGTTATTTAATAAGGTTGACAGTGAACGTAGCCCCATTTAGACAGAGTTATTTAATAACGCTGACAGTGAACATAGCCCCATTTAGAGAGAGTTATTATATAAGTTGACAGTGAACGTAGCCCCATTTAGAGAGAGTTATTTAAATAGGCTGACAGTGAACGTAGCCCCATTTAGAGAGAGTTATTTAATAAGGTTGACAGTGAACGTAGCCCCATTTAGACAGAGTTATTTAATGAGGCTGACAGTGAACGTAGCCCCATTTAGAGAGAGTTATTTAATAAGGCTGACAGTGAACGTAGCCCCATTTAGAGAGAGTTATTTAATGAGGATGACAGTGAACGTAGCCCCATTTAGACAGAGTTATTTAATGAGGCTGACAGTGAACGTAGCCCCATTTAGACAGAGTTATTTAATGAGGCTGACAGTGAACGTAGCCCCATTTAGACAGAGTTATTTAATGAGGCTGACAGTGAATGTAGCCCCATTTAGACAGAGTTATTTAATGAGGCTGACAGTGAACGTAGCCCCATTTAGACAGAGTTATTTAATGAGGCTGACAGTGAACGTAGCCCCATTTAGACAGAGTTATTTAATGAGACTGACAGTGAACGTAGCCCCATTTAGAGAGTTATTTAATGAGGCTGACAGTGAACGTAGCCCCATTTAGAGAGAGTTATTTAATGAGGCTGACAGTGAACGTAGCCCCATTTAGACAGAGTTATTTAATAATTCTGACAGTGAATGTAGCCCCATTTAGAGAGAGTTATTTAATGAGGTTGACAGTGAACGTAGCCCCATTTAGACAGAGTTATTTAATAACGCTGACAGTGAACGTAGCCCCATTTAGACAGAGTTATTTAATAAGGCTGACAGTGAACGTAGCCCCATTTAGACAGAGTTATTTAATAAGGTTGACAGTGAACGTAGCCCCATTTAGACAGAGTTATTTAATAACGCTGACAGTGAACATAGCCCCATTTAGAGAGAGTTATTATATAAGTTGACAGTGAACGTAGCCCCATTTAGAGAGAGTTATTTAAATAGGCTGACAGTGAACGTAGCCCCATTTAGAGAGAGTTATTTAATAAGGTTGACAGTGAACGTAGCCCCATTTAGACAGAGTTATTTAATGAGGCTGACAGTGAACGTAGCCCCATTTAGAGAGAGTTATTTAATAAGGCTGACAGTGAACGTAGCCCCATTTAGAGAGAGTTATTTAATGAGGATGACAGTGAACGTAGCCCCATTTAGACAGAGTTATTTAATGAGGCTGACAGTGAACGTAGCCCCATTTAGACAGAGTTATTTAATAAGGCTGACAGTGAACATAGCCCCATTTAGAGAGAGTTATTATATAAGTTGACAGTGAACGTAGCCCCATTTAGAGAGAGTTATTTAAATAGGCTGACAGTGAACGTAGCCCCATTTAGAGAGAGTTATTTAATGAGGCTGACAGTGAATGTAGCCCCATTTAGACAGAGTTATTTAATGAGGCTGACAGTGAACGTAGCCCCATTTAGACAGAGTTATTTAATGAGGCTGACAGTGAACGTAGCCCCATTTAGACAGAGTTATTTAATGAGACTGACAGTGAACGTAGCCCCATTTAGAGAGTTATTTAATGAGGCTGACAGTGAACGTAGCCCCATTTAGAGAGAGTTATTTAATGAGGCTGACAGTGAACGTAGCCCCATTTAGACAGAGTTATTTAATAATTCTGACAGTGAATGTAGCCCCATTTAGAGAGAGTTATTTAATGAGGTTGACAGTGAACGTAGCCCCATTTAGACAGAGTTATTTAATAACGCTGACAGTGAACGTAGCCCCATTTAGACAGAGTTATTTAATAAGGCTGACAGTGAACGTAGCCCCATTTAGACAGAGTTATTTAATAAGGTTGACAGTGAACGTAGCCCCATTTAGACAGAGTTATTTAATAACGCTGACAGTGAACATAGCCCCATTTAGAGAGAGTTATTATATAAGTTGACAGTGAACGTAGCCCCATTTAGAGAGAGTTATTTAAATAGGCTGACAGTGAACGTAGCCCCATTTAGAGAGAGTTATTTAATAAGGTTGACAGTGAACGTAGCCCCATTTAGACAGAGTTATTTAATGAGGCTGACAGTGAACGTAGCCCCATTTAGAGAGAGTTATTTAATAAGGCTGACAGTGAACGTAGCCCCATTTAGAGAGAGTTATTTAATGAGGATGACAGTGAACGTAGCCCCATTTAGACAGAGTTATTTAATGAGGCTGACAGTGAACGTAGCCCCATTTAGACAGAGTTATTTAATAAGGCTGACAGTGAACATAGCCCCATTTAGAGAGAGTTATTATATAAGTTGACAGTGAACGTAGCCCCATTTAGAGAGAGTTATTTAAATAGGCTGACAGTGAACGTAGCCCCATTTAGAGAGAGTTATTTAATAAGGTTGACAGTGAACGTAGCCCCATTTAGACAGAGTTATTTAATGAGGCTGACAGTGAACGTAGCCCCATTTATACAGAGTTATTATATAAGTTGACAGTGAACGTAGCCCCATTTAGAGAGTTATTTAATAAGGCTGACAGTGAACGTAGCCCCATTTAGAGAGAGTTATTTAATGAGGCTGACAGTGAACGTAGCCCCATTTAGAGAGAGTTATTTAATAAGGTTGACAGTGAACGTAGCCCCATTTAGAGAGAGTTATTTAATGAGGCTGACAGTGAATGTAGCCCCATTTAGACAGAGTTATTTAATAAGGCTGACAGTGAATGTAGCCCCATTTAGAGAGAGTTATTTAATAAGGATGACAGTGAACGTAGCCCCATTTAGAGAGAGTTATTTAATGAGGCTGACAGTGAACGTAGCCCCATTTAGAGAGAGTTATTTAATGAGGCTGACAGTGAACGTAGCCCCATTTAGAGAGAGTTATTTAATGAGGCTGACAGTGAACGTAGCCCCATTTAGACAGAGTTATTATATAAGTTGACAGTGAACGTAGCCCCATTTAGAGAGAGTTATTTAATGAGGCTGACAGTGAACGTAGCCCCATTTAGACAGAGTTATTTAATAAGGCTGACAGTGAACATAGCCCCATTTAGAGAGAGTTATTTAATAAGGCTGACAGTGAACGTAGCCCCATTTAGAGAGAGTTATTTAATAAGGCTGACAGTGAACGTAGCCCCATTTAGACAGAGTTATTTAATAACGCTGACAGTGAACGTAGCCCCATTTAGACAGAGTTATTTAATAACGCTGACAGTGAACGTAGCCCCATTTAGACAGAGTTATTTAATAAGGCTGACAGTGAACGTAGCCCCATTTAGACAGAGTTATTTAATAAGGTTGACAGTGAACGTAGCCCCATTTAGACAGAGTTATTTAATAACGCTGACAGTGAACATAGCCCCATTTAGAGAGAGTTATTTAATGAGGCTGACAGTGAACGTAGCCCCATTTAGACAGAGTTATTATATAAGTTGACAGTGAACGTAGCCCCATTTAGACAGAGTTTTTTAATGAGGCTGACAGTGAACGTAGCCCCATTTAGAGAGAGTTATTTAATAAGGCTGACAGTGAACGTAGCCCCATTTAGAGAGAGTTATTTAATGAGGATGACAGTGAACGTAGCCCCATTTAGACAGAGTTATTTAATGAGGCTGACAGTGAACGTAGCCCCATTTAGACAGAGTTATTTAATGAGGCTGACAGTGAACGTAGCCCCATTTAGACAGAGTTATTTAATGAGGCTGACAGTGAATGTAGCCCCATTTAGACAGAGTTATTTAATGAGGCTGACAGTGAACGTAGCCCCATTTAGACAGAGTTATTTAATGAGGCTGACAGTGAACGTAGCCCCATTTAGACAGAGTTATTTAATGAGACTGACAGTGAACGTAGCCCCATTTAGAGAGTTATTTAATGAGGCTGACAGTGAACGTAGCCCCATTTAGAGAGAGTTATTTAATGAGGCTGACAGTGAACGTAGCCCCATTTAGACAGAGTTATTTAATAATTCTGACAGTGAATGTAGCCCCATTTAGAGAGAGTTATTTAATGAGGCTGACAGTGAACGTAGCCCCATTTAGAGAGAGTTATTTAATGAGGATGACAGTGAACGTAGCCCCATTTAGAGAGAGTTATTTAATAACGCTGACAGTGAACGTAGAAGACATGACAACAGACAGTAAAGAAAAAGGTGCCAACAGACAGTAGAATAAGAAGGTGACAACAGACAGTAAATAAAGTGCCAACATACAGTAAAGAAGGTGACAACAGACAGTAAAGAAGGTGACAACAGACAGCTAAAGAAGAAGGTAACAACAGACAGTAAAAGAAAGTGACAACAGACAGTAAAGAAGGTGACAACAGACAGTGAAGAAGGTGACAACAGACAGTAAAGAAGGTGACAACAGACAGTAAAAGAAGGTGACAACAGACAGTAAAAAAGGTGACAACAGACAGTAAAATAAGGTAACAACAGACAGCTAAAGAAGAAGGTAACAACAGACAGTAAAAGAAGGTGACAACAGACAGTAAAATAAGGTGACAACAGACAGTAAAGAAGAAGGTGACAACAGGCAGTAAAGAAGAAGGTGACAACAGACAGTAAAGAATAAGGTGACAACAGACAGTAAAGAAGAAGGTGACAACAGACAGTAAAGAAGAAGGTGACAACAGACAGTAAAAGAAGAATGTGACAACAGGCAGTAAAGAAGAAGGTGACAACAGACAGTAAAGAAGAAGGTGACAACAGGCAGTAAAGAAGGTGACAACAGACAGTAAAGAAGAAGGTGACAACAGACAGTAAAGAAGAAGGTGACAACAGACAGTAAAGAAGAAGGTGACAACAAACAGTAAAGAAGAAGGTAACAACAGACAGTAAAGAAGAAGGTGACAACAGGCAGTAAAGAAGAAGGTGACAACAGATAGTAAAGAAGAAGGTGACAACAGACAGTAAAATAAGGTAACAACAGACAGTAAAATAAGGTAACAACAGACAGCTAAAGAAGAAGGTAACAACAGACAGTAAAATAAGGTGACAACAGACAGTAAAGAAGAAGGTGACAGACAGTAAAGAAGAAGGTGACAACAGACAGTAAAGAGGGTGACAACAAACAGTAAAGAAGAAGGTGACAACAGACAGTAAAGAAGAAGGTGACAACAGGCAGTAAAGAAGAAGGTGACAACAGGCAGTAAAGAAGAAGGTGACAACAGACAGTAAAGAAGAAGGTGACAACAGACAGTAAAGAAGAAGGTGACAACAGGCAGTAAAGAAGAAGGTGACAACAGACAGTAAAGAAGAAGGTGACAACAGACAGTAAAGAAGGTGACAACAAACAGTAAAGAAGAAGGTGACAACAGACAGTAAAGAAGAAGGTGACAACAGGCAGTAAAGAAGAAGGTGACAACAGATAGTAAAGAAGAAGGTGACAACAGACAGTAAAATAAGGTAACAACAGACAGTAAAATAAGGTAACAACAGACAGCTAAAGAAGAAGGTAACAACAGACAGTAAAATAAGGTGACAACAGACAGTAAAGAAGAAGGTGACAACAGACAGTAAAGAAGAAGGTGACAACAGACAGTAAAGAGGGTGACAACAAACAGTAAAGAATAAGGTGACAACAGACAGTAAAGAAGAAGGTGACAACAGGCAGTAAAGAAGAAGGTGACAACAGACAGTAAAGAAGAAGGTGACAACAGACAGTAAAGAAGAAGGTGACAACAGGCAGTAAAGAAGAAGGTGACAACAGACAGTAAAAGAAGAGAAACTGCAGTACAAATAGAATGAGAGAGACAGTTTCTTCAGTTCATCTGTTTCTGTGGGCTTGAGAGAGATACACACACACATACACACACACACACACACTGTCAACAGCATCACATCAGAGAACAAATCAACAACCAGCAGGTCTTTACAAACAGAGGCCAAATCTGACTAGCATCACACTGAGTATGGTTCCATGCACAATAATACAATTATGGATAGTCAGATTAATATAATAGTTTGATTTAACCATTGACATGCTTTGCAAGAAAAACGATTTCCCTAATAAACACGTTTACATGGACACATCTGAAACCAGGCTACCTGATGGGACTTTGATAAATGCAGAAAATTGCCAATCAAAGTAAACGTTCTACCACAGCATCCATGTTAATTTTACGAAGCCTAGTTCAGACATTTATAGTTTGTATGTGAAAATATTTCTAGGATGCATACTTTCAGGTGTTCTGAACTCACTTCATTCGCTCTACTGAGGGAGGCTCTCGGCTGGTGCTGGCACATGCACAGAACAAATACACCGCTGGAACGACGATTAAGGTGTTTATAATTCAAAGATTGCTCAGAAAACCAGGTGTTTTAATCAGCGTATGCTTATTTCAATTTTGACTTAACACCGATGGAGATCAGCAGAGTAAGGTATTTACATGACTACTGCCATACTCAGTTTAATATGGAGTAAACGTAGCCAATGGGTTACATTGGTAGAGTTAGAACACCAATCATTACTACCATCACAGTCACTCTCACCCATCACCCTGGCTGGGTTGGCCTATACAAGGTTTATACTTCTTCCCCATTCCCCCTCTCTTCTTCCCCTACCCCCTCTCTTCTTCTCCATTCCCCCTCTCTTCTTCTCCATTCTCCCTTCTCTTCTTCTCCAATCCCCCTCTTTTCTTCCCCATTCTCCCTTCTCTTCTTCCCCATTCCCCTTCTCTTCTTCCCCATTCTCCCTCTCTTCTTCCCCATTCCCCCTCTCTTCTTCCCCATTCCCCCTCTCTTCTTCCCCATTCCCCCTCTCTTCTTCCCCATTCTCCCTTCTCTTCTTCCCCTATCCCCTCTCTTCTTCCCCAATCCCCCTCTCTTCTTCCCCATTCCCCCTCTCTTCTTCCCCATTCCCCCTCTCTTCTTCCCCATTCTCCCTTCTCTTCTTCCCCATTCCCCCTCTCTTCTTCCCCATTCTCCCTTCTCTTCTTCCCCATTCCCCCTCTCTTCTTCCCCATTCTCCCTTCTCTTCTTCCCCATTCCCCCTCTCTTCTTCCCCATTCTCCCTTCTCTTCTTCCCCATTCCCCCTCTCTTCTTCCCCATTCTCCCTTCTCTTCTTCCCCATTCCCCCTCTCTTCTTCCCCATTCTCCCTTCTCTTCTTCCCCATTCTCCCTCTCTTCTTCCCCATTCTCCCTTCTCTTCTTCCCCATTCCCCCTCTCTTCTTCCCCATTCCCCCTCTCTTCTTCCCCATTCCCCCTCTCTTCTTCCCCATTCTCCCTTCTCTTCTTCCCCATTCTCCCTTCTCTTCTTCCCCATTCCCCCTCTCTTCTTCCCCATTCCCCCTCTCTTCTTCCCCATTCCCCCTCTCTTCTTCCCCATTCTCCCTCCCTTCTTCCCCATTCCCCCTCTCTTCTTCCCCATTCTGCCCCCTCTCTTCTTCCCCATTCCCCCTCTCTTCTTCCCCATTCTGCCCCCTCTCTTCTTCCCCATTCCCCCTCTCTTCTTCCCCATTCCCCCTCTCTTCTTCCCCATTCCCCCTCTCTTCTTCCCCATTCACCCTCTCTTCTTCCCCATTCTCTTCTTCCCCATTCCCCCTCTCTTCTTCCCCATTCCCCCTCTCTTCTTCCCCATTCCCCCTCTCTTCTTCCCCATTCCCCCTCTCTTCTTCCCCATTCCCCCTCTCTTCTTCCCCATCTCTTCTTCCCCATTCTCCCTCTCTTCTTCCCCATTCTCCCTCTCTTCTTCCCCATTCCCCCTCTCTTCTTCCCCATTCTCTTCTTCCCCATTCCCCCTCTCTTCTTCCCCATTCCCCCTCTTTCTTCTCCAATCCCCCTCTCTTCTTCCCCATTCCCCCTCTCTTCTTCCCCATTCCCCCTCTCTTCTTCCCCATTCCCCCTCTCTTCTTCCCCATTCTCCCTTCTCTTCTTCCCCATTCCCCCTCTCTTCTTCCCCATTCTCCCTTCTCTTCTTCCCCATTCCCCCTCTCTTCTTCCCCATTCTCCCTTCTCTTCTTCCCCATTCCCCCTCTCTTCTTCCCCATTCTCCCTCTCTTCTTCCCCATTCCCCCTCTCTTCTTCCCCATTCCCTCTCTCTTCTTCCCCATTCTCCCTTCTCTTCTTCCCCATTCTCCCTTCTCTTCTTCCCCATTCCCCCTCTCTTCTTCCCCATTCCCCCTCTCTTCTTCCCCATTCCCCCTCTCTTCTTCCCCATTCTCCCTCTCTTCTTCCCCATTCCCCCTCTCTTCTTCCCCATTCTGCCCCCTCTCTTCTTCCCCATTCCCCCTCTTCTTCCCCATTCTGCCCCCTCTCTTCTTCCCCATTCCCCCTCTCTTCTTCCCCATTCCCCCTCTCTTCTTCCCCATTCCCCCTCTCTTCTTCCCCATTCACCCTCTCTTCTTCCCCATTCTCTTCTTCCCCATTCCCCCTCTCTTCTTCCCCATTCCCCCTCTCTTCTTCCCCATTCCCCCTCTTTCTTCCCCATTCCCCCTCTCTTCTTCCCCATTCCCCCTCTCTTCTTCCCCATTCCCCCTCTCTTCTTCCCCATTCCCCCTCTCTTCTTCCCCTTTCTCCCTTCTCTTCTTTCCGATGCTCCCTTCTCTTCTTCCCCATTCCCCCTCTCTTCTTCCCCATTCCCCCTCTCTTCTTCCCCATTCCCCCTCTCTTCTTCCCCATACCCCCTCTCTTCTTCCCCATTCCCCCTCTCTTCTTCCCCATTCACCCTCTCTTCTTCCCCATTCTCTTCTTCCCCATTCCCCCTCTCTTCTTCCCCATTCCCCCTCTCTTCTTCCCCATTCCCCCTCTCTTCTTCCCCATTCACCCTCTTTCTTCCCCATTCCCCTTCTCTTCTTCCCCATTCCCCCTCTCTTCTTCCCCATTCCCCCTCTCTTCTTCCCCATTCCCCCTCTCTTCTTCCCCTTTCTCCCTTCTCTTCTTTCCGATGCTCCCTTCTCTTCTTCCCCATTCCCCCTCTCTTCTTCCCCATTCCCCCTCTCTTCTTCCCCATTCCCCCTCTCTTCTTCCCCATTCCCCCTCTCTTCTTCCCCTTTCTCCCTTCTCTTCTTTCCGATGCTCCCTTCTCTTCTTCCCCAATCCCCCTCTCTTCTTCCCGATTCCCCTTCTCTTCTTCCCCAATCCCCCTCTCTTCTTCTCGATTCCCCCTCTCTTCTTCCCCTTTCTCCCTTCTCTTCTTTCCGATGCTCCCTTCTCTTCTTCCCCAATCCCCCTCTCTTCTTCCCGATTCCCCTTCTCTTCTTCCCCAATCCCCTCTCTTCTTCCCCATTCCCCCTCTCTTCTTCCCCATTCCCCTCTCTTCTTCCCCTTTCTCCCTTCTCTTCTTTCCGATGCTCCCTTCTCTTCTTCCCCAATCCCCCTCTCTTCTTCCCGATTCCCCTTCTCTTCTTCCCCAATCCCCCTCTCTTCTTCCCCATTCCCCCTCTCTTCTTCCCCATTCCCCCTCTCTTCTTCCCCTTTCTCCCTTCTCTTCTTTCCGATGCTCCCTTCTCTTCTTCCCCAATCCCCTCTCTTCTTCCCGATTCCCCTTCTCTTCTTCCCCAATCCCCCTCTCTTCTTCCCCATTCCCCCTCTCTATTTCCCAATCCCACTCTCTTCTTCCCCAATCCCCCTCTTTCTTCCCCATTCCCCCTCTCTTCTTCCCCAATCCCACTCTCTTCTTCCCGATTCCCCCTCTCTATTTCCCAATCCCACTCTCTTCTTCCCCAATCCCCCTCTTTCTTCCCCATTCCCCCTCTCTTCTTCCCCAATCCCCCTCTTTCTTCCCCATTCCCCCTCTCTTCTTCCCCATTCCCCCTCTCTTCTTCCCCATTCCCCCTCTTTCTTCCCCTTTCTCCCTTCTCTTCTTTCCGATGCTCCCTTCTCTTCTTCCCCATTCCCCCTCTCTTCTTCCCCATTCCCCCTCTCTTCTTCCCCATTCCCCCTCTTTCTTCCCCATTCCCCCTCTCTTCTTCCCCTTTCTCCCTTCTCTTCTTTCCGATGCTCCCTTCTCTTCTTCCCCAATCCCCCTCTCTTCTTCCCGATTCCCCTTCTCTTCTTCCCCAATCCCCCTCTCTTCTTCCCGATTCCCCCTCTCTTCTTCCCCTTTCTCCCTTCTCTTCTTTCCGATGCTCCCTTCTCTTCTTCCCCAATCCCCCTCTCTTCTTCCCGATTCCCCTTCTCTTCTTCCCCAATCCCCCTCTCTTCTTCCCCATTCCCCCTCTCTTCTTCCCCATTCCCCCTCTCTTCTTCCCCTTTCTCCCTTCTCTTCTTTCCGATGCTCCCTTCTCTTCTTCCCCAATCCCCCTCTCTTCTTCCCGATTCCCCTTCTCTTCTTCCCCAATCCCCCTCTCTTCTTCTCCAGTCCCCCTCTCTTCTTCCCCATTCCCCCTCTCTATTTCCCAATCCCACTCTCTTCTTCCCGATTCCCCCTCTCTATTTCCCAATCCCACTCTCTTCTTCCCCAATCCCCCTCTTTCTTCCCCATTCACCCTCTCTTCTTCCCCATTCTCTTCTTCCCCATTCCCCCTCTCTTCTTCCCCATTCCCCTCTCTTCTTCCCCATTCCCCCTCTTTCTTCCCCATTCCCCCTCTCTTCTTCCCCATTCCCCCTCTCTTCTTCCCCATTCCCCCTCTCTTCTTCCCCATTCCCCCTCTCTTCTTCCCCTTTCTCCCTTCTCTTCTTTCCGATGCTCCCTTCTCTTCTTCCCCATTCCCCCTCTCTTCTTCCCCATTCCCCCTCTCTTCTTCCCCATTCCCCCTCTCTTCTTCCCCATTCCCCCTCTCTTCTTCCCCATTCCCCCTCTCTTCTTCCCCATTCACCCTCTCTTCTTCCCCATTCTCTTCTTCCCCATTCCCCCTCTCTTCTTCCCCATTCCCCCTCTCTTCTTCCCCATTCCCCCTCTCTTCTTCCCCATTCCCCCTCTCTTCTTCCCCATTCCCCTTCTCTTCTTCCCCATTCCCCCTCTCTTCTTCCCCATTCCCCCTCTCTTCTTCCCCATTCCCCCTCTCTTCTTCCCCTTTCTCCCTTCTCTTCTTTCCGATGCTCTCCTTCTCTTCTTCCCCATTCCCCCTCTCTTCTTCCCCATTCCCCCTCTCTTCTTCCCCATTCCCCCTCTCTTCTTCCCCATTCCCCTCTCTTCTTCCCCTTTCTCCCTTCTCTTCTTTCCGATGCTCCCTTCTCTTCTTCCCCAATCCCCCTCTCTTCTTCCCGATTCCCCTTCTCTTCTTCCCCAATCCCCCTCTCTTCTTCCCGATTCCCCCTCTCTTCTTCCCCTTTCTCCCTTCTCTTCTTTCCGATGCTCCCTTCTCTTCTTCCCCAATCCCCCTCTCTTCTTCCCGATTCCCCGTCTCTTCTTCCCCAATCCCCTCTCTTCTTCCCCATTCCCCCTCTCTTCTTCCCCATTCCCCCTCTCTTCTTCCCCTTTCTCCCTTCTCTTCTTTCCGATGCTCCCTTCTCTTCTTCCCCAATCCCCCTCTCTTCTTCCCGATTCCCCTTCTCTTCTTCCCCAATCCCCCTCTCTTCTTCCCCATTCCCCCTCTCTATTTCCCAATCCCACTCTCTTCTTCCCCATTCCCCCTCTCTTCTTCCCCATTCCCCCTCTCTTCTTCCCCATTCCCCCTCTCTTCTTCCCCATTCCCCCTCTCTTCTTCCCCTTTCTCCCTTCTCTTCTTTCCGATGCTCCCTTCTCTTCTTCCCCATTCCCCCTCTCTTCTTCCCCATTCCCCCTCTCTTCTTCCCCATTCCCCCTCTCTTCTTCCCCATTCCCCCTCTCTTCTTCCCCATTCCCCCTCTTCTTCCCCATTCACCCTCTCTTCTTCCCCATTCTCTTCTTCCCCATTCCCCCTCTCTTCTTCCCCATTCCCCCTCTCTTCTTCCCCATTCCCCCTCTCTTCTTCCCCATTCCCCCTCTTTCTTCCCCATTCCCCTTCTCTTCTTCCCCATTCCCCCTCTCTTCTTCCCCATTCCCCCTCTCTTCTTCCCCATTCCCCCTCTCTTCTTCCCCTTTCTCCTTCTCTTCTTTCCGATGCTCCTTCTCTTCTTCCCCATTCCCCCTCTCTTCTTCCCCATTCCCCCTCTCTTCTTCCCCATTCCCCCTCTCTTCTTCCCCATTCCCCTCTCTTCTTCCCCTTTCTCCCTTCTCTTCTTTCCGATGCTCCCTTCTCTTCTTCCCCAATCCCCCTCTCTTCTTCCCGATTCCCCTTCTCTTCTTCCCCAATCCCCCTCTCTTCTTCCCGATTCCCCCTCTCTTCTTCCCCTTTCTCCCTTCTCTTCTTTCCGATGCTCCCTTCTCTTCTTCCCCAATCCCCTCTCTTCTTCCCGATTCCCCTTCTCTTCTTCCCCAATCCCCCTCTTCTTCCCCAATCCCCTCTCTTCTTCCCCATTCCCCCTCTCTTCTTCCCCTTTCTCCCTTCTCTTCTTTCCGATGCTCCCTTCTCTTCTTCCCCATTCCCCCTCTCTTCTTCCCCATTCCCCCTCTCTTCTTCCCCATTCCCCCTCTCTTCTTCCCCATTCCCCCTCCCTTCTTCCCCTTTCTCCCTTCTCTTCTTTCCGATGCTCCCTTCTCTTCTTCCCCAATCCCCTCTCTTCTTCCCGATTCCCCTTCTCTTCTTCCCCAATCCCCCTCTCTTCTTCCCGATTCCCCCTCTCTTCTTCCCCTTTCTCCCTTCTCTTCTTTCCGATGCTCCCTTCTCTTCTTCCCCAATCCCCCTCTCTTCTTCCCGATTCCCCTTCTCTTCTTCCCCAATCCCCCTCTCTTCTTCCCCATTCCCCTCTCTTCTTCCCCATTCCCCCTCTCTTCTTCCCCTTTCTCCCTTCTCTTCTTTCCGATGCTCCCTTCTCTTCTTCCCCAATCCCCCTCTCTTCTTCCCGATTCCCTTCTCTTCTTCCCCAATCCCCCTCTCTTCTTCCCCATTCCCCCTCTCTTCTTCCCCATTCCCCCTCTCTTCTTCCCCTTTCTCCCTTCTCTTCTTTCCGATGCTCCCTTCTCTTCTTCCCCAATCCCCTCTCTTCTTCCCGATTCCCCTTCTCTTCTTCCCCAATCCCACTCTCTTCTTCCCGATTCCCCCTCTCTATTTCCCAATCCCACTCTCTTCTTCCCCATTCCCCCTCTCTTCTTCCCCTTTCTCCCTTCTCTTCTTTCCGATGCTCCCTTCTCTTCTTCCCCAATCCCCCTCTCTTCTTCCCGATTCCCCTTCTCTTCTTCCCCAATCCCCCTCTCTTCTTCCCCATTCCCCCTCTCTTCTTCCCCATTCCCCCTCTCTTCTTCCCCTTTCTCCCTTCTCTTCTTTCCGATGCTCCCTTCTCTTCTTCCCCAATCCCCCTCTCTTCTTCCCGATTCCCCTTCTCTTCTTCCCCAATCCCACTCTCTTCTTCCCGATTCCCCCTCTCTATTTCCCAATCCCACTCTCTTCTTCCCCATTCCCCCTCTCTATTTCCCAATCCCACTCTCTTCTTCCCCATTCCCCCTCTCTTCTTCCCCATTCTCTGCTCTCTTCTGCCCCACTCCCCCTCTCCTCTTCCCCTACCCCCTCTCTTCTTCCCCAATCACCCTCTCTTCTTCCCCTTTCTCCAAACCCCCTGATATATACCCTAGTTCTCGGAACACATCACTGAATCGCTGGTGAGGAAGTGGACATTTTAGGGGAAAATATAAAAACCTCTATGACATGCATCCCAAATGACACCCTATTCCCTATATAGTACACTACCTTTGACCAGAGACTTTGGGAATATAGGGAATAGGGTGCCATTTGGGATGCAAACCTATGTTTTCCAGAGAGTGGACAGCAAATCACCCCGAAAAGGCCTTAGCTAGCTGGCTTTAATCACACACACACACACAGACACACACACACACACGCTAGCTGGCTTTTAATGGAGCGGAAAATTTAATTAAAGAGAAAGTTCAAAAGAGGAGTGTCTACTGAAAGGGGAGGGAGGGAGGGGTGAATGAGTCAGTGAGTCAGTGAGTCAGTGAGTCAATGAGTCAGTGAGTCAGTGAGTCAGTGAGTCAGTGAGTCAGTGAGTAGTTAATTACATAGCCTTGTCCATTTAAAAAAAACAATTTCATTTCCTCTGAAAACTGTGTGTGTGTGTGTGTGTGTGTGTGTGTATGAGTGTATGTGTTCATGTGAGTGAGTGAGTGAGTAGTTAATTACATAGCCTTGTTCGGAAAAGTCCTTTAAAAAAACGATTCCATTTCCTGTGAAAACTCTATAATGGTCTAGCTGAACTCGACAGACCATAACTACCTGGTGTCAAACAGACAAACAAACAAACAAACAAACAAACAAACAGACACACATACAGACGCACACATATATTTCGCACATACAGACGCACACACATGAACACAAACACACCACACGCACAATTCGCACACTTTCATACGTACAATTGCACCCACACGTGCACACACACACATTCTATCTCTCTCTCTCTCACACACACACATTCTATCTCTCTCTCTCTCACTCACACACACACACACACACATTCTCTCTCTCTCTCACACACACACACACAAACATTCTATCTATCTCTCTCACACACACACACATTCTATCTCTCTCTCTCACACACACACACACACACACATTCTATCTCTCTCTCACACACACACACATTCTATCTCTCTTTCTCTCACACACACACATTCTCTCACTCTCTCTCTCACACACACACACACACACACACACTTGAGTATAGTTATTGTTTAATTTTGCCTGAGGCTCTCTGTGAATCATGAAAGCATTAGCAAAACCCTCCTATTGATATTCAGAAAATCAACCCTCAGAATCAACACACACACACACACACACACACACACACACACATACATACAAACACGCACATGCACGCACACATACACACACGCGCGCGCACACACACACACACACACACACACACTACTGTTGTAAGTTGGTAAAAATGTCAACACATACAGTGCATTCAGAAAGCATTTAGACCCCTTGACTTTTTCCACATTTTGTTACATTACAGCCTTATTCTAAAATTGATTAAGTTGTTTTTTCCTCATAAATCTACACACAATACCCCATAATGACATTTTTGACCAAAAAAAATGAAATCTCCCATTTACATATTCAGACCCTTTACTCAGTACTTTGTTGAAGCACCTTTGGCAGCGATTACAACCTCGAGTCTTCTTGGGTATGACCCTACAAGATTGGCACACCTGTATTTGGGGAGTTTCTCCCATTCTTCTCTGCCGATCTTCTCAAGCTCTGTCAGGTTGGATGGGGGGCGTCACTGCACAGATATTTTCAGGTCTCTCCAGAGATGTTTGATCAGGTTCAAGTCCGGGCTCTGGCTGGGCCACTCAGGGACTTTCAGAGACTTTTCCTGAAGCCACACCTGCGTTGTCTTGGCTGTGTGCTTTGGGTTGTTGTCCTGTTGGAAGGTGAAACTTCGCCCCAGTCTGAGGATCTGAGCACTGTGGAGCAGGTTTTCATCAAGGATCTCTCTGTACTTTGCTCTGTTCATCTTTCCCTCGATCCTGACTAGTCTCCCAGGCTTCACCGTGGGGATGGTGCCAGGTTTCCTCCAGACGTGGCGCTTGGCATTGAGGCCAAATAGTTCAATCTTGGTTTCATCAGACCAGAGAATTTTGTTTGTCATGGTCTGAGAGTCCTTTAGGTGCCTTTTGGCAAACTCCAAGCAGTCTGTCATGTCTTTTACTGAGGACTGGCTTCCATCTGGCCACTCTACCATGAAGGCCTGATTGGTGGAGTACTGCAAAAATGGTTGTCCTTCTGGAAGGTTCTCCCATCTCCACAGAGGAACTCTGGAGCTTTCGGGTCCTTGGTCACCTCCCTGGCCAAGGCCCTTCTCCCCCGACTGTTCAGTTTGGACGGTCAGCCAGCTCTAAGAAGAGTCTTGGTGGTTCCAAACTTCTTCCATTTAAGAATGATGGAGGCCACTGTGTTCTTGGGGGATTTTCAATGCTGCAGAAATGTTTTGGTACCCTTCCCCGGATATATGCCTCGACACAATCCTGTCTCGGAGCTCTACAGACAATTCCTTTGACCTCATGGCTTGGTTTTTGCTCTGACATGCACTGTCAACAGTGTGACCTTATATAGACAGGTGTGTGCCTTTCCAAATCATGTCCAATCAATTGAAGTTACCACAGGTGGACTCCAATCAAGTTGTAGAAACATCTCAAGGATGATCAATGGAAACAGGATGCAGCTGAGCTCAATGTAGAGTCTCATAGCAAAGGGTCAGAATACTTCTGTAAATAAGGTATCTCTGTTTAAAAAAAATACGAATGTGCGAACATTTAAAAAAAACTGGTTTTGCTTAGTCATTTTGGGGTATTGTATGTAGATTGACAAGCTCAAATTGTAATTTAATCCATTTTAGAATAAGGCTGTAACGTAACAAATTATGGATAAAGTCAAGGGGTCGGGATACTTTCCAAAGTGTTTCAAAGTACATCAGAGGTATGTGTGGGCATAGGTTCATGTCTCTTGTGTGTGTCTGCGTGTGTTCATGTCTCTTGTGTGTGTGTGTGTGCGTGTGCGTGTGCGTGTGCGTGTGCATGTGCGTGTGTGTGTGTGTCAGCAGTATGTTTGGGCATGTTGACATTGTGTAAGTGTGGGCCTGTATTGATTTTGCAAACAAGCGGGTCGATGTAAGACACTGGCTATGCATGCAAACTAGACAAGGCTGGTGCTGAGACTGTGTGGCTGTGTTGTCCTAGGAGGGTCTTCCACCACAAGAAAGAGCATTTCCACACCCATCTCAGATTGTTCTGAAATCGTTTCTGTAGTTACTAGCAGATACTATCAGCACTCCTGAAACATTATTTTGTTGAAATATAATTTAACCTATGAGAAATTAAGCTAATTGATTACAGACAAAAAGGTCATTTTAATTTATAGAATTCAGTAAATATAGTACCCAACATCTGATTTGGACCAAATGTATTCCTACTTATTCCTGCCAACGTTAAAACATTAAAACATTGTTGGGATCCTTAACATTAAGAAAAAAATTCCCCCTGTCACGGATATCTAGGAGTGGTGGGTGTGGAGTCAGGCGCAGAGAGCAATGCTTCCCCCTGTCACAGATATCTAGGAGTGGTGGGTGTGGAGTCAGGCGCAGAGAGCAATGCTTCCCCCTGTCACAGATATCTAGGAGTGGTGGGTGTGGAGTCAGGCGCAGAGAGCAATGCTTCCCCCTGTCACGGATATCTAGGAGTGGTGGGTGTGGAGTCAGGCGCAGAGAGCAATGCTTCCCCCTGTCTCGGATATCTAGGAGTGGTGGGTGTGGAGTCAGGCGCAGAGAGCAATGCTTCCCCTGTCTCGGATATCTAGGAGTGGTGGGTGTGGAGTCAGGCGCAGAGAGCAATGCTTCCCCCTGTCTCGGATATCTAGGAGTGGTGGGTGTGGAGTCAGGCGCAGGGAGCAATGCTTCCCCGTGTCACGGATATCTAGGAGTGGTGGGTGTGGAGTCAGGCGCAGGGAGCAATGCTTCCCCGTGTCACGGATATCTAGGAGTGGTGGGTGTGGAGTCAGGCGCAGAGAGAGCAATGCTTCCCCCTGTCACAGATATCTAGGAGTGGTGGGTGTGGAGTCAGGCGCAGGGAGCAATGCTTCCCGTGTCACGGATATCTAGGAGTGGTGGGTGTGGAGTCAGGCGCAGGGAGCAATGCTTCCCGTGTCACGGATATCTAGGAGTGGTGGGTGTGGAGTCAGGCGCAGGGAGCAATGCTTCCCCGTGTCACGGATATCTAGGAGTGGTGGGTGTGGAGTCAGGCGCAGAGAGCAATGCTTCCCCCTGTCACAGATATCTAGGAGTGGTGGGTGTGGAGTCAGGCGCAGAGAGCAATGCTTCCCCCTGTCACAGATATCTAGGAGTGGTGGGTGTGGAGTCAGGCGCAGGGAGCAATGCTTCCCCGTGTCACGGATATCTAGGAGTGGTGGGTGTGGAGTCAGGCGCAGGGAGCAATGCTTCCCCGTGTCACGGATATCTAGGAGTGGTGGGTGTGGAGTCAGGCGCAGGGAGCAATGCTTCCCCGTGTCACGGATATCTAGGAGTGGTGGGTGTGGAGTCAGGCGCAGAGAGCAATGCTTCCCCCTGTCACAGATATCTAGGAGTGGTGGGTGTGGAGTCAGGCGCAGGGAGCAATGCTTCCCCGTGTCACGGATATCTAGGAGTGGTGGGTGTGGAGTCAGGCGCAGGGAGCAATGCTTCCCGTGTCACGGATATCTAGGAGTGGTGGGTGTGGAGTCAGGCGCAGGGAGCAATGCTTCCCCGTGTCACGGATATCTAGGAGTGGTGGGTGTGGAGTCAGGCGCAGAGAGCAATGCTTCCCCCTGTCACAGATATCTAGGAGTGGTGGGTGTGGAGTCAGGCGCAGAGAGCAATGCTTCCCCCTGTCACTGATATCTAGGAGTGGTGGGTGTGGAGTCAGGCGCAGGGAGCAATGCTTCCCGTGTCACGGATATCTAGGAGTGGTGGGTGTGGAGTCAGGCGCAGGGAGCAATGCTTTCCCCCTGTCACGGATATCTAGGAGTGGTGGGTGTGGAGTCAGGCGCAGAGAGCAATGCTTCCCCCTGTCACAGATATCTAGGAGTGGTGGGTGTGGAGTCAGGCTCAGAGAGCAATGCTTCCCCCTGTCACGGATATCTAGGAGTGGTGGGTGTGGAGTCAGGCGCAGAGAGCAATGCTTTCCCCCTGTCACGGATATCTAGGAGTGGTGGGTGTGGAGTCAGGCGCAGAGAGCAATGCTTCCCCCTGTCACAGATATCTAGGAGTGGTGGGTGTGGAGTCAGGCGCAGAGAGCAATGCTTCCCCCTGTCACAGATATCTAGGAGTGGTGGGTGTGGAGTCAGGCTCAGAGAGCAATGCTTCCCCCTGTCACAGATATCTAGGAGTGGTGGGTGTGGAGTCAGGCGCAGAGAGCAATGATTCCCCCTGTCACGGATATCTAGGAGTGGTGGGTGTGGAGTCAGGCGCAGAGAGCAATGCTTCCCCCTGTCACAGATATCTAGGAGTGGTGGGTGTGGAGTCAGGCGCAGGGAGCAATGCTTCCCCGTGTCACGGATATCTAGGAGTGATGGGTGTGGAGTCAGGCGCAGAGAGCAATGATTCCCCCTGTCACAGATATCTAGGAGTGGTGGGTGTGGAGTCAGGCGCAGGGAGCAATGCTTCCCCGTGTCACGGATATCTAGGAGTGGTGGGTGTGGAGTCAGGCTCAGAGAGCAATGCTTCCCCCTGTCACGGATATCTAGGAGTGGTGGGTGTGGAGTCAGGCTCAGAGAGCAATGATTCCCCCTTTCACGGATATCTAGGAGTGGTGGGTGTGGAGTCAGGCTCAGAGAGCAATGCTTCCCCCTGTCACGGATATCTAGGAGTGGTGGGTGTGGAGTCAGGCGCAGAGAGCAATGCTTCCCCTGTCACGGATATCTAGGAGTGGTGGGTGTGGAGTCAGGCTCAGAGAGCAATGCTTCCCCTGTCACAGATATCTAGGAGTGGTGGGTGTGGAGTCAGGCTCAGAGAGCAATGCTTCCCCCTGTCACAGATATCTAGGAGTGGTGGGTGTGGAGTCAGGCGCAGAGAGCAATGCTTCCCCCTGTCACAGATATCTAGGAGTGGTGGGTGTGGAGTCAGGCGCAGAGAGCAATGATTCCAATGCCTATGTTTATTAAGATGGGTCAAGCCAACAAACAGGCAAAAATACCAATAAACAGGTATGTCCCCTAAACCAGGGAAAATAACAGACAGCAAAAACGTAAGCACAACAGTTTCACCACTGACAGGGAGAATAAGCCCTGGACGTTTAAACCCGCGGGCCCTGGTAGTTTAAACCCGTGGGCCCTGGAAGTTTAAGCCCGTGGGCCCTGGAAGTTTAAGCGCGCGGGCCCTGGAAGTTTAAACCCGTGGGCCCTGGAATGGCCTGGAATGGCCTGGAAGTTTAAGCCCGTGGGCCCTGGAAGTTTAAGCGCGCGGGCCCTGGAAGTATAAGCCCGTGGGCCCTGGAAGTTTAAGCCCGTGGGCCCTGGAAGTTTAAGCCCGTGGGCCCTGGAAGTTTAAACCCGTGGGCCCTGGAAGTTTAAGCCCGTGGGCCCTGGAAGTTTAAGCGCGCGGGCCCTGGAAGTATAAACCCGCGGGCCCTGGAAGATTAAATAGGCCATGGTTAACAACAGATAATTAACAGGTGAAAACAATCAAGACAAAACCAACAGAAAAGAAAAAGGAATCGGTGGCAGCTAGTAGACCGGTGACGATGACCGCCGAGCGCCGCCCGGACAGGGAGAGGAGCCACCTTCAGTGGAAGTCGTGACACACCCACATAATTGAAATCATAGTGCAGTTATCACAAAACATGTTTGGCATACATTATGTTATAGCCTAACTAGATTATATGGCTAGAAAAGCTTGGGGGAAGTTAAGTCATTTAAATAAAACCAGAGAGGAAGAGGAAAACGTTATGGAGCCAAGATCAATTATGTAAAACTTTGGAGTATGTTAGATGAAATTATGGGCAGAAAGACAAATTCAACTCAAGTGAACAGCAAACCTGGTTTCACAAACCAGATAAAGCAACACCTCTCCCCTATTTGACCTAGATAGTTTTGTATGTATTGATATGAAGGCTGCCTTTTTAAATTCATGTTGTTCTGTCCTTGAGCTGTTCTTGTCTATAAATGTTCTGTATTATGTCATGTTTCATGTTCTGTGTTGGACCCCAGGAAGAGGAGCTGCTGCTTTTGCAACAGCCAATGGGGATCCTAATACAATACCGAATACCAGTTCATATGCATTGACTAATACCTCTAGGGCCAACTCATTCCATGGAGGGCCAAGTGTCTGCGGGTTTTCACTCCTCCCTTGTATTTGATTAATGAATTAAGGTCACTAATTAGTAAAGAACCCGCCTCACCTGGTTGTCTAGGTCTTAAAAACCCCAAACCCGCAGACACTAGGCCCTCCGTGAAATGAGTTTGACACTCCTGCTCTAGGGTCCCAAGGTATTGGGCAACATCTCTCTTCCCAGGCCCGTATTCACAAAGTGTCTTCAGCACAGGAATGTGTCCTGACCTTAGTTCCTTTTTATGTCTCTGTTAGGTTGGTCAGGGCCTGAGTTGGGGTGGGCATTCTATGTGTCGTTCTATGTTTTTGTATTTCTGTGTTTGGCCTGGTATGGTTCCCAATCAGAGGCAGCTGTTTATCGTTGTCTCTGATTGAGAACCACACTAAGGCAGCCTGTTTCCCCACTATGGGTTGTGGGTAGTTGTTTCCTGTTTTTTGTTTTGTCACCTAATAGGACTGTTTCGTTTTTGTCGTGTTTTCTCCTTTGTTATTTTTGTGTTCAGGTTATTAAATATAACATGAACACATACCACGCTGTGTATTGGTCCGATCCTTCATACTCCTCGTCAGAAGAGGAGGAAAACCGTTACAGAATAGTGATCTAGGATCAGCTCCGCTCTGTCAATGTAATCATATTCATTGTGATATAAAAGGCTAAAATGATTCGAAATCCGTACTCCTACTCCGAGATGCTTTGTGAATACGGGCTCTGGTCTGTCTGCACGCTGCTTTCTAGTGATCTAACTCCCTTTTCATCTAAAATGCAACCACACCAAAAACATGAAGAAGAATTAGCCTAGTCAGTCAGTAATTTATTTAACTAATAAACTCCAATGTAAGGTCTATTCAGCCAAATTATACCAAAACAACAGCCTGTTTGCAGTGAAATCAAGAGGGGCATTATTCTTGTCAATCACCAGTGCATCAATAAACAATGCATTGACAAAAAGTGTTCACAATAGTCAGCATTATAGCTAGCAAATATATAGTTGTTCGTTTCTAGAAACCTAGCTACAGTCCACTTAGCTAGCTATGGTGGTGAACTCAGACTGATGGTGGGAGATAACGTAACCTACCTTTCCCCCAGCAGTTTCAATCTAGCAAGCTAGCTAGTGGCATTTGTATCATCTTTATCAATCAGATGGATAGCTTAGCAAATATAGCTTACATTATTAGTTTCCCCGTAGCATCCAAAGCTGCCTGATACAACTTGCCAGTTGCTAGTTCAAGTAGGATGAATGAGTCAGAAGCCAGCTAACAATGCCAAGTTGTGCCTTTTACCAACAAACACTATGTACACATATAAGATACAATTACCTTCAAGCAGATCATCCTAGTTTTATTCTAGGACTTCAGACTGAGGAGTAATAGCTACTTGTTTGTAGAGCCACCGTCTTCACCAGTTGCTGTCCCCAGTCAGCTCCAGAGTCTTCATCTGTTGCTGTCCCAGTCAGCTACAGAGTCTTCATCTGTTGCTGTCCCAGTCAGCTCCAGTCTTCACCAGTTGCTGTCCCCAGTCAGCTCCAGTCTTCACCAGTTGCTGTCCCAGTCAGCTCCAGTCTTCACCTGTTGCTGTCCCCAGTCAGCTCCAGAGTCTTCACCAGTTGCTGTTCCCAGTCAGCTCCAGTCCTCACCAGTTGCTGTCCCCAGTCAGCTCCAGAGTCTTCACCAGTTGCTGTCCCCAGTCAGCTCCAGAGTCTTCACCAGTTGCTGTCCCCAGTCAGCTCCAGAGTCTTCATCTGTTGCTGTCCCAGTCAGCTACAGAGTCTTCATCTGTTGCTGTCCCAGTCAGCTCCAGAGTCTTCACCAGTTGCTGTCCCCAGTCAGCTCCAGAGCCTTCACCAGTTGCTGTCCCCAGTCAACTCCAGAGTCTTCATCTGTTGCTGTCCCCAGTCAGCTCCAGAGTCTTCACCAGTTGCTGTCCCCAGTCAGCTCCAGAGCCTTCACCAGTTGCTGTCCCCAGTCAACTCCAGAGTCTTCATCTGTTGCTGTCCCCAGTCAGCTCCAGAGTCATCACCAGTTGCTGTCCCCAGTCAACTCCAGAGTCTTCATCTGTTGCTGTCCCCAGTCAGCTCCAGAGTCTTCATCTGTTGCTGTCCCCAGTCAGCTCCAGAGTCTTCATCTGTTGCTGTCCCCAGTCAGCTCCAGAGTCATCACCAGTTGCTGTCCCCAGTCAGCTCCAGAGCCTTCACCAGTTGCTGTCCCCAGTCAACTCCAGAGTCTTCATCTGTTGCTGTCCCCAGTCAGCTCCAGAGTCTTCATCTGTTGCTGTCCCCAGTCAGCTCCAGAGTCATCACCAGTTGCTGTCCCCAGTCAGCTCCAGAGTCATCACCAGTTGCTGTCCCCAGTCAGCTCCAGAGCCTTCACCAGTTGCTGTCCCCAGTCAACTCCAGAGTCTTCACCTGAACAAATGTCACAGGCAAAATCACAGGCTGTCATGCCCTTGAGGGGGCGTGGCGTACTAGTACACATGCTTCATAAATTGTTTTCTTTAGCAGCCAGAAGAAAAAATTGTGGGGGGGGGGGGATTCCGATCTATAAGGGGTGTATAATATATTGGCTATTTTTAACTTGCAACATGGCCTTTAAGAGCAGATGAAGAAAATAGTCTCAGACTACAGGCTTCAGCCCAGCACATTAACTCTGGTGTGTGTGTGTGTGTGTGTGTGTGTGTGTGTGTGTGTGTGTGTGTGTGTGTGTGTGTGTGTGTGTGTGTGTGTGTGTGTGTGTGTGTCTGTGTCTGTGTCTGTGTCTGTGTCTGTGTGTGTGTGTGTGTGTGTGTGTGTGTGTGTGTGTGTGTGTGTGTGTGTGTGTCTGTGTCTGTGTGTGTGTGTGTGTGTGTGTGTGTGTGTGTGTGTGTGTGTGTGTGTGTGTGTGTGCATACTCAGTCTCAGTCCAAAATTTCAGACCTTGCCCGAAGGCACAGATATAGAATCAGCTTACCCTTCCCTCACTCCTAACCTCAACCATTTGTCCAAAAACTTCCAAACTAACCTTAGATAAGTGTCTAGGGGTCTCTCCATCCCACTTTATCCTATTACTGTCAGCCCTGAAGGAGAACCAGGGGCCTGCCTTTTTCTATGGAGGTTGGGACCAGACAAGGGGCTGGAGTCAGAGAGGACCCCCAGAGGAGGGCTTCTGAGTGGGGGAGGAGTTGGCCGAGTCCCCCTGCCTCTGGCTATATTCCATTGGACCCCCTGGGAGGAGAATCACAGCTTCTAATTGGTCCAGATGGTGCATTGTGAGCAGCCAAGGAATGCAGGGAGGAATCTGGCTGGGATGTTAAGTCGGCTCTGAGTCTCTCTATCGCTCTCATAACATATTCTGTCTGATACACACATTCTCATACATACACATTTTCAGATAGACTCACAGACAAGCACATACACACACACACACAGTCACTCAGACGTAGGCACACACACACACTGCCAACAGCACCACATCAAAGGACACTTCATCACAAACAGCCAACCACAGTTACCCACAAACAAACAAGACCAAATGTGCACACTTCCAGATACAGTTACAAATCATCCACAGTCATCAAAACAGTCATTCAAATATCCTATAACAATGGACCGTTTGTTTCATTGCTATCATTAACATGTTTTTATGGCATCTCATTTCCAGCAACATGGAGAGCTCCACAATGGACTATTCCATTTCCAGCCCCATGGAGAGCTCCACAATGGCCTATTCCATTTCCAGCCCCATGGAGAGCTCCACAATGGCCTATTCCATTTCCAGCCCCATGGAGAGCTCCACAATGGCCTATTCCATTTCCAGCCCCATGGAGAGCTCCACAATAGACTATTCCATTTCCAGCCCCATGGAGAGCTCCACAATGGCCTATTCCATTTCCAGCCCCATGGAGAGCTCCACAATGGCCTATTCCATTTCCAGCCCCATGGAGAGCTCCACAATGGCCTATTCCATTTCCAGCCCCATGGAGAGCTCCACAATGGCCTATTCCATTTCCAGCCCCATGGAGAGCTCCACAATAGACTATTCCATTTCCAGCCCCATGGAGAGCTCCACAATGGCCTATTCCATTTCCAGCCCCATGGAGAGCTCCACAATGGACTATTCCATTTCCAGCCCCATGGAGAGCTCCACAATGGCCTATTCCATTTCCAGCCCCATGGAGAGCTCCACAATGGCCTATTCCATTTCCAGCCCCATGGAGAGCTCCACAATGGCCTATTCCATTTCCAGCCCCATGGAGAGCTCCACAATGGACTATTCCATTTTCAGCCCCATGGAGAGCTCCACAATGGACTATTCCATTTCCAGCCCCATGGAGAGCTCCACAATGGACTATTCCATTTCCAGCCCCATGGAGAGCTCCACAATGGACTATTCCATTTCCAGCCCCATGGAGAGCTCCACAATGGACTATTCCATTTCCAGCCCCATGGAGAGCTTCACAATGGACTATTCCATTTTCAGCCCCATGGAGAGCTCCACAATGGACTATTCCATTTCCAGCCCCATGGAGAGCTCCACAATGGACTATTCCATTTCCAGCCCCATGGAGAGCTCCACAATGGCCTATTCCATTTCCAGCCCCATGGAGAGCTCCACAATGGCCTATTCCATTTCCAGCCCCATGGAGAGCTCCACAATGGCCTATTCCATTTCCAGCCCCATGGAGAGCTCCACAATGGACTATTCCATTTCCAGCCCCATGGAGAGCTCCACAATGGACTATTCCATTTCCAGCCCCATGGAGAGCTCCACAATGGCCTATTCCATTTCCAGCCCCATGGAGAGCTCCACAATGGCCTATTCCATTTCCAGCCCCATGGAGAGCTCCACAATAGACTATTCCATTTCCAGCCCCATGGAGAGCTCCACAATGGCCTATTCCATTTCCAGCCCCATGGAGAGCTCCACAATGGCCTATTCCATTTCCAGCCCCATGGAGAGCTCCACAATGGCCTATTCCATTTCCAGCCCCATGGAGAGCTCCACAATGGCCTATTCCATTTCCAGCCCCATGGAGAGCTCCACAATAGACTATTCCATTTCCAGCCCCATGGAGAGCTCCACAATGGCCTATTCCATTTCCAGCCCCATGGAGAGCTCCACAATGGACTATTCCATTTCCAGCCCCATGGAGAGCTCCACAATGGCCTATTCCATTTCCAGCCCCATGGAGAGCTCCACAATGGCCTATTCCATTTCCAGCCCCATGGAGAGCTCCACAATGGCCTATTCCATTTCCAGCCCCATGGAGAGCTCCACAATGGACTATTCCATTTTCAGCCCCATGGAGAGCTCCACAATGGACTATTCCATTTCCAGCCCCATGGAGAGCTCCACAATGGACTATTCCATTTCCAGCCCCATGGAGAGCTCCACAATGGACTATTCCATTTCCAGCCCCATGGAGAGCTCCACAATGGACTATTCCATTTCCAGCCCCATGGAGAGCTTCACAATGGACTATTCCATTTTCAGCCCCATGGAGAGCTCCACAATGGACTATTCCATTTCCAGCCCCATGGAGAGCTCCACAATGGACTATTCCATTTCCAGCCCCATGGAGAGCTCCACAATGGCCTATTCCATTTCCAGCCCCATGGAGAGCTCCACAATGGCCTATTCCATTTCCAGCCCCATGGAGAGCTCCACAATGGCCTATTCCATTTCCAGCCCCATGGAGAGCTCCACAATGGACTATTCCATTTCCAGCCCCATGGAGAGCTCCACAATGGACTATTCCATTTCCAGCCCCATGGAGAGCTCCACAATGGCCTATTCCATTTCCAGCCCCATGGAGAGCTCCACAATGGCCTATTCCATTTCCAGACCCATGGAGAGCTCCACAATGGACTATTCCATTTCCAGCCCCATGGAGAGCTCCACAATGGCCTATTCCATTTCCAGCCCCATGGAGAGCTCCACAATGGAATATTCCATTTCCAGCCCCATGGAGAGCTCCACAATGGACTATTTCATTTCCAGCCCCATGGAGAGCTCCACAATGGACTATTCCATTTCCAGCCCCATGGAGAGCTCCACAATGGCCTATTCCATTTCCAGCCCCATGGAGAGCTCCACAATGGAATATTCCATTTCCAGCCCCATGGAGAGCTCCACAATGGACTATTCCATTTCCAGCCCCATGGAGAGCTCCACAATGGACTATTCCATTTCCAGCCCCATGGAGAGCTCCACAATGGACTATTCCATTTCCAGCCCCATGGAGAGCTCCACAATGGACTATTCCATTTCCAGCCCCATCGAGAGCTCCACAATGGACTATTCCATTTCCAGCCCCATCGAGAGCTCCACAATGGACTATTCCATTTCAAACATCATGGACAGCTAACTCCACTAAACAAACATAAATCAGTAGTACAAAGAAAGCACACTGTATAACATAACTACAGAAGACAATATACTGGACTGTGTTACGTATGTATGTCCAGCACAATGGACAGCTTCAATGTGGGCTGTTCAGCTTCAGCACCATGGACAGCTTCAATGTGGGCTGTCCAGCTTCAGCACCATGGACAGCAGCCAGCTCCACAGCAGAGAAAGCACCAGTCCAGAGACAAGTTGGTCCTCGTCACTCATTGCTGTCAATCTACATGTTTCTGTGGTCATTTCATGGACAGCTGCCACTTGGGCTACCTTATAGCAGAGAGAGAGAGAGAGTAAAAGAAAAGTGTATGTGTACTGTTGACTGTTTATTCAGCCATGGTAATTTGATTGTGTGTGTGTGTGTGTGTGTGTGTGTGTGTGTGTGTGTGTGTGTGTGTGTGTGTGTGTGTGTGTGTGTGTGTACTGGCTCATTGTCATCACTCTGGCTACCTGTCAGACAGCTGCAAACAATGACCTCTTCGTCAGGCTGAAACTCTCCTCTCTCTCTCTCTCTCTCTCTCTCTGTCTCTCTCAGACAGTTTGCTGATGTCCTACATAAAGCACACACACACACTCCCCTGTCTGTCAAAGCACTGAGTTAACAAACACACACACGGATAGGTTCCGTATTCTGTCATAACATCATAAACTGTCCAGACGACACCAGGTACACTCCTTGTCCCGTCGATAACCACAATATATACACAACATTACCTGTCCTGTCTATGTCTACATTTAAGGTGTGCCCCAACACCTATTTATCTAAGGAGATGGACAGAGAGAGAGAGATGGAGAGAGAGGCTGAGCGAGAGCATGTCGCATACACAAACAAACACACACTTTAGCTGTCAGCTACATCAGAGGGTGAGTGAGTGAGTGAGTGAGTGAGTGAGTGAGTGAGTGAGTGAGTGAGTGAGTGAGAGAGTGAGAGAGAGTGTGAGAGAGAGTGTGAGAGAGAGAGAGTATGTGTGTGAGCCAGGAGATTATCTGAGACTAGAGGGGGAAAGCATCATGGAAAGGAGGTTTATATGTCAGGACCATGGAGAGATCCCCACCGTTATTTAGTGTAGCTGCTGAATTCAGCACCATGGACAGGGACAGTACTCTCTGAATGCCTGTTGAATTCAGCACCATGGACAGGGACAGTACTCTCTGAATGCCTGTTGAATTCAGCACCATGGACAGGGACAGTACTCTCTCAATGCCTGCTGAATTCAGCACCATGGACAGGGACAGTACTCTCTCAATGCCTGCTGAATTCAGCACCATGGACAGGGACAGTACTCTCTCAATGCCTGCTGAATTCAGCACCATGGACAGGGACAGTACTCTCTCAATGCCTGCTGAATTCAGCACCATGGAGAGGGACAGTACTCTCTCAATGCCTGCTGAATTCAGCACCATGGACAGGGACAGTACTCTCTCAATGCCTGCTGAATTCAGCACCATGGACAGGGACAGTACTCTCTCAATGCCTGCTGAATTCAGCACCATGGACAGGGACAGTACTCTCTCAATGCCTGCTGAATTCAGCACCATGGACAGGGACAGTACTCTCTCAATGCCTGCTGAATTCAGCACCATGGACAGGGACAGTACTCTCTCAATGCCTGTTGAATTCAGCACCATGGACAGGGACAGTACTCTCTGAATGCCTGCTGAATTCAGCACCATGGAGAGGGACAGTATACTCAGTCTGAGTGCCTTCTGAACTGACAGTGTCCAGTAGGGATATAAATATAGAGTGTTCCCAATGGCACCCTATTACTTATATAGTGCACTACTTTTGACCAGGGCAAATAGGGTTCTGTTCAAAAGTAGTGCACTATTTAGGGAATATGGTGATTGCGGCCCCAAGTCAGTGTTGCTACGATCAGTCGGCTAATCGGTCACTGTGTCATGGTCAAATAGAGGTCAACTGTCTGTCTGTGGACTTTAGTCTATACCACACGCGCAGCAAGACACACAGTGTTAACAGTTGGTCACACACATACACACCTACACACACACACACACACACACACACACAGACTGTGAGTGTCAACAATTGGTCACCTACACACACACACACACACACACACTGTGAGTGTCAACAATTGGTCACACACACACACACACACACACACACACTGTGAGTGAACAGTTAATGTGTGGATGTGTGAAAACAAGTGTGATTGTGTCTATCTCTGT
>NW_027011617.1:378237-398237 GCF_036934945.1 Oncorhynchus masou masou | reverse complement strand
AATACACTCTATACACCAACAGATTTTGTATTCTGCTGTCAACAGCAAATATTGAATTAAGACCAGAGGAGCCTACGAGACCCAGAACAAGACTCAAATCGCAAGACCTAGACAGCCACACTTTGTCATCCATTCCTCTAGCTGTCTGGAGTTACAGACAGACAGCAACACTCTGTCCTCCTCTCCTCTAGCTGTCTGGAGTTACAGACAGACAGCAACACTCTGTCCTCCTCTCCTCTAGCTGTCTGGAGTTACAGACAGACTGACACACTCTGTCCTCCTCTCCTCTAGCTGTCTGGAGTTACAGACAGACAGCAACACTCTGTCCTCCTCTCCTCTAGCTGTCTGGAGTTACAGACAGACAGCAACACTCTGTCCTCCTCTCCTCTAGCTGTCTGGAGTTACAGACAGACAGCAACACTCTGTCATCCTCTCCTCTAGCTGTCTGGAGTTACAGACAGACTGACACACTCTGTCCTCCTCTCCTCTAGCTGTCTGGAGTTACAGACAGACAGCAACACTCTGTCCTCCTCTCCTCTAGCTGTCTGGAGTTACAGACAGACTGACACACTCTGTCCTCCTCTCCTCTAGCTGTCTGGAGTTACAGACAGACAGCAACACTCTGTCCTCCTCTCCTCTAGCTGTCTGGAGTTACAGACAGACAGCAACACTCTGTCCTCCTCTCCTCTAGCTGTCTGGAGTTACAGACAGACAGCAACACTCTGTCCTCCTCTCCTCTAGCTGTCTGGAGTTACAGACAGACTGACACACTCTGTCCTCCTCTCCTCTAGCTGTCTGGAGTTACAGACAGGCAGCCACACTCTGTCCTCCTCTCCTCTAGCTGTCTGGAGTTACAGACAGACTGACACACTCTGTCCTCCTCTCCTCTAGCTGTCTGGAGTTACAGACAGACAGCAACACTCTGTCCTCCTCTCCTCTAGCTGTCTGGAGTTACAGACAGGCAGCCACACTCTGTCCTCCTCTCCTCTAGCTGTCTGGAGTTACAGACAGACTGACACACTCTGTCCTCCTCTCCTCTAGCTGTCTGGAGTTACAGACAGACAGCAACACTCTGTCATCCTCTCCTCTAGCTGTCTGGAGTTACAGACAGACTGACACACTCTGTCCTCCTCTCCTCTAGCTGTCTGGAGTTACAGACAGACACACTCTGTCCTCCTCTCCTCTAGCTGTCTGGAGTTACAGACAGGCAGCCACACTCTGTCCTCCTCTCCTCTAGCTGTCTGGGGTTACAGACAGACTGACACACTCTGTCCTCCTCTCCTCTAGCTGTCTGGAGTTACAGACAGACAGACACACTCTGTCCTCCTCTCCTCTAGCTGTCTGGAGTTACAGACAGACTGACACACTCTGTCCTCCTCTCCTCTAGCTGTCTGGAGTTACAGACAGACTGACACACTCTGTCCTCCTCTCCTCTAGCTGTCTGGAGTTACAGACAGACACACTCTGTCCTCCTCTCCTCTAGCTGTCTGGAGTTACAGACAGACTGACACACTCTGTCCTCCTCTCCTCTAGCTGTCTGGAGTTACAGACAGACAGCAACACTCTGTCATCCTCTCCTCTAGCTGTCTGGAGTTACAGACAGACAGACACACTCTGTCCTCCTCTCCTCTAGCTGTCTGGAGTTACAGACAGACAGCAACACTCTGTCCTCCTCTCCTCTAGCTGTCTGGAGTTACAGACAGACTGACACACTCTGTCCTCCTCTCCTCTAGCTGTCTGGAGTTACAGACAGACAGCAACACTCTGTCCTCCTCTCCTCTAGCTGTCTGGAGTTACAGACAGGCAGCCACACTCTGTCCTCCTCTCCTCTAGCTGTCTGGAGTTACAGACAGACTGACACACTGGTACAATACAAGCATATAAACATTTGTTGACCAGATAAGAATTCCTTTGTGCAGGCAGCATTATTATTGTGGCTGTGGCAGACACACACAACACTGCACTACGTATGTGTGTGTGTGTGTGTGTGTGTGTGTGTGTGTGTGTGTGTGTGTGTGTGTGTGTGTGTGTGTGTGTGTGTGTGTGTGTGTGTGTGTGTGTGTGTGTGTGTGTGTGTGTGTGTGTGTGTGTGTGTGTGTGTGTGTACATGCATATACATATGCATGTGAGTGTGCACTGATAAATACCACTGTGCTCTGAAAGGAGAGGGCAAAAGAAAACGTAGGTGAGCGAGAGAGTGTGTGTGTGTGTGTCTGTCCATTAGTCTGTGTAACCTGTCAGGCCATCTCCAGTAATAGCATCATTACTGACATCATGACTTTATTGGATCGGCTGGCTAGCTGCTCTTTAGGGACCACTGCCCCCCGGCCACTGACATCACACACACGTCACAAGTACATATAGATATGTGTCACACACAGTCACACACAGCCCAACTACCCTCACACACACACACATCCTAACCCCTTACACACACACCAGCCTCAGCACCGACCGGATGCGTGGGTTCAGGGCTGGATCAGAGTTGAGTTGAAACGTAATGCAGGTCGTGTTTAATAAGGCCCTTATAACAAGAAGTGGCCCACTGGTGACTCATGTCCACACACACATGGCCAGTAGCTGTGGATCTGATCTGCCCACAGTGAAATAAGTATGAATGAAAGACCGTCATAGCTATAGTTAGGACTCATAGAGCTGAATACAGAGAGATGGAGGGAGATACACATGCAGACAGAGACACATAGACAGAGAGACACAGGCAGAGAGAGAGAGAGAGAGAGGCAGTGAGAGAGAGAGACACAGGCAGAGAGAGAGAGAGAGAGAGGCAGTGAGAGAGAGAGACACAGGCAGAGAGAGAGAGAGAGAGAGAGAGCAGTGAGAGAGAGACAGGCAGAGAGAGAGAGAGAGGGGCAGTGAGAGAGAGAGACACAGGCAGAGAGAGAGAGAGACAGGCAGAGAGAGAGAGAGACACGGGCAGAGAGGCAGAGAGAGAGAGACACAGGCAGAGAGAGAGAGAGACAGGCAGAGAGAGAGACAGGCAGAGAGAGAGACAGGCAGAGAGAGAGAGACGGGCAGAGAGAGAGAGAGATACAGGCAGAGAGGCAGAGAGAGAGAGAGGCAGAGAGGCAGAGAGAGAGAGAGAGGCAGAGAGGCAGAGAGAGAGAGAGAGGCAGAGAGAGAGAGAGAGAGAGAGAGAGACGGACAGAGAGGCAGAGGGAGAGAGACACAGGCAGTGAGAGAGAGAGAGAGAGAGAGAGAGAGAGAGACAGGCAGAGAGAGAGAGAGACAGGCAGAGAGAGAGAGAGAGAGAGGCAGAGAGAGAGAGACACAGGCAGAGAGAGAGAGAGAGAGAGAGGCAGAGAGAGAGAGAGAGAGAGGCAGAGAGAGAGAGAGAGACAGGCAGAGAGAGAGAGACACAGGCAGAGAGAGAGAGAGAGAGACAGGCAGAGAGAGAGAGAGAGGCAGAGAGAGAGAGACAGGCAGAGAGAGAGAGACACAGGCAGAGAGAGAGAGAGAGAGAGAGACAGGCAGAGAGAGAGAGAGAGAGAGAGAGAGAGAGATATAGCGAGAGAGCTAACAGAGAGACAGATAGTGAGACAGAGAGAGAGAGAGAGAGAGAGATATAGCGAGAGAGCTAACAGAGAGACAGATAGTGAGACAGATAGAGATAGAGAGAGAGACAGACAGGCAGAGAGCTAACAGAGAGACAGATAGTGAGACAGATAGAGATAGAGAGAGAGACAGACAGGCAGAGAGCTAACAGAGAGACAGATAGTGAGACAAATAGAGATAGAGAGAGAGACAGACAGGCAGAGAGCTAACAGAGAGACAGACAGGCAGAGAGAGAGAGACAGACAGGCAGAGAGAGAGAGACAGACAGGCAGAGAGCTAACAGAGAGACAGATAGAGAGAGACAGACAGGCAGAGAGCTAACAGAGAGACAGATAGAGAGAGACAGACAGGCAGAGAGACAGACAGGCAGAGAGCTAACAGAGAGACAGATAGAGAGAGAGACAGACAGGCAGAGAGCTAACAGAGAGACAGACAGGCAGAGAGAGAGAGAGACAGACAGGCAGAGAGCTAACAGAGAGACAGACAGGCAGAGAGAGAGAGAGACAGACAGGCAGAGAGCTAACAGAGAGACAGACAGGCAGAGAGCTAACAGAGAGACAGACAGGCAGAGAGCTAACAGAGAGACAGACAGGCAGAGAGCTAACAGAGAGACAGACAGGCAGAGAGAGAGAGAGACAGACAGGCAGAGAGCTAACAGAGAGACAGATAGAGAGAGACAGACAGGCAGAGAGACAGACAGGCAGAGAGCTAACAGAGAGACAGATAGAGATAGAGAGAGAGACAGACAGGCAGAGAGCTAACAGAGAGACAGACAGGCAGAGAGAGAGAGAGACAGACAGGCAGAGAGCTAACAGAGAGACAGACAGGCAGAGAGAGAGAGAGAGACAGACAGGCAGAGAGCTAACAGAGAGACAGACAGGCAGAGAGCTAACAGAGAGACAGACAGGCAGAGAGCTAACAGAGAAAAGAATGGAGAGAAAATAACATATTATCAGGAGCTTTTGTGTATCAAGATTTCATTCAGTTTCTATTTAGCTGAAAATGGTGGTGATGATGATGATGATACAGAAACAACTATGTATCCTGTTCTACCACAGTCTGGGAAGACATAAGCCCCCCAATATAACAACTCATTGTAAAATAAACCGAACAATAACCAGCTGGCATTGGAGAATGCAACAGTCTTCCGGGGAAATAATCGTTCTATCTTGAATCAAATCAAACTGTCATTTAGGGTCCATTGGTTTGCTTTTGACATAGTATCACTCATTATTAGTATCGTTGCTACACTCATCCGTCATGTTGTGCGAACGGTGTCTGCCCCGGTAATAACCCAACCCGGGGTGGTAACAGCTGACGGTGCATGAGCCCCGGTCCCGGTGCACAGATGGTGACGATCACTATTCCGTGGCGGTAAAGTCTGTCTGACGGTCGATGTCGCCGAGGTGACAGCGAGTTGCGAGCGGGGACCCCAGGTTTCGCCAGTCACTGCATGCGCATTTGCAAGATTATAAATCAATCCGTGAAGGCACGAGCAACCCCCGTTGTCAGTCAGCCTTTGTCTTTCTCTCGTTCTCTCTGTCACACACACAGTCACATAAAGACACTCACATTCCCATGAATATAGTCACTTCGGGAAAATGTAATTGTGCCGATGAAGCGCTCATTTGGAACGCTTACCAATAAATCGATATTCATATTAGCCTCCGAAAACACATTATTATTACAATTATAAACGGGTGAATCCATGTGTGAATAAATGATATTTTGGAGGGGGTGTAGGCTAAAGACACGTCAATCACGAAGCCACACACACACACACACACACACGCCACATGCGGCTCGTGCAGCCAGCCCGCGAGACGCATCTGCCTCAGCTTTGGCACCAGATACAGTTCTGCTCACAACACCAATCGTCCCGTCCCAGAACCCTTTGCATCACTGTGGGAGCTTGTAGGTCCATGTAGGCTACACCCAGTCCAGGCACCCCTGGCTTGGAGCAACTAATCCCCTACCCGTCCAAACGTTATCAACAGCTGGCTTTCAAATCGGCGATTGAAACCTTTCTTTCTAACAGTTAAATACACACACAGGTATTAGGTAATCAACTGCTTTCCATCAGTTTGTTTTAAATCCGCTTGGTTTGGGTTCGCTACAGATCGGTTCAATAGGCTACAAACCCCTCAACGTTCTTCTACGGTATTTATGCCACTGACTCAAATGGAGCATGTTAGAGGGGACCAGTTCCTTCTCATGCTGTCAGTTAGAATGTTCCACCAGCAACCAATTCGCGCTCCACACACACCGCAGCAAGAGAAAGCTGTTGAAACCCAGTTGCTATGAGAGCTTAGTCAAAGCATACCGCCCAGCACCTTCTTTTCCAACTGCAGGTGTTCGTTTCGCAGCGGCTGAGAATCACTTTCAAACAACATATTCCACACCAAAAACCGTCAACTGAGAATGTTTTAACGCTATTCAACTACCCCTTGAAAAGAGGCTGATATTGTAATTGAAACACAAAAATTAGCGGTAGCCTACCTTTAAATCGCGGTTTCTATTAGAAACGTAGTCTATGATCCGTTCTGCAGCGTTTTAAAAAGGCAGTTAATTATCCCGTGACAGCACCGTGTGATCAAGCTCGGAAGGAGCGAGGGAGAGAGAGAGAGAGAGAGAGAGAGGGAGCCAGGAGTGAGTGGGAAGTGCAAGAGAAGGGAAGAGGGAGTGAGGAAGGGGAGAGGGAGTGAGGAAGGGGAGAGGGGGTGAGGAAGGGGAGAGGGAGTGAGGAAGGGGAGAGGGAGTGAGGAAGGGGAGAGGGAGTGAGGGAGAAGGGAGAGACCGAGAGACTACTGAATAAGGGGGTCGCCAACCACTCCCGTTGTGATCAGACTCTGGAAGACTGATTTAATCACATGGTGTCATGAAATAACGGTAACCATTATCTCTGTATGAAGGCTATAGCATAGTCGCAGGGCACACTCCGTCATTTCAACGTGGATAATTGGGTCATGTTTGGTTGAGACGTTGATCAATGAGATTACAACCTATATTCACCCCACAAAACAATCCAATGTGTTATCAACATGCTTTCAAAAAGCACAACCACATTTCCTTTCGGAAAAACAAGGTCTGATTTATGGTTTAGTCATCACCCAAATGTCTATCACTCCACCTTTAACCATTTAAAATCACAGCAAAGTTCAAAAGGGAATACAATGTCAGATGTGTTTATTTATCAAACAGATGAATGTGTTACCACTGTGCTTCATCTAATAGCAGAACCAAAGGACCTGGATTACAGTTGAGATTACATTAAAAGTACAGGTTGTTTGAGATTCTGCCATTATTATTACATAACGATACAGGTATAGTTACAGTGACCTCCAAATGTGGCAGTAGATAAGTTACTCGTTTTAAGATTGAATGTTACATTAGTTTGTTAGATAGCCTTGATTTTAGGCTATGTACTATATTACAAAGTAATATTGAGGTGTGTTTGGTTGACAACGCAACCTATTATCAACATTTAAATGAGATGTATCTACTGCTTGGATAGTTCCATCTGAGCCACTGACTCTGTCTTTAATTCCAGCTGAAATACAAATATGTTATATGTTGGATTCACATCTCCATCTCAACCAAATGTTGACATTTGGTTGTGTTGACAACCAAACACAATTCTACATCAGTATCAATATTATTGGAATTCTAAATTGAATTGATACAATAGCTGTTGATGACTTCCCAAATGTTATATAGGCCTAAATATCATCATTGATGTTATATGATCGGTAAAGTATGGTGACATTTCATTTGCTCCGTTAAACCGAGCCTTTGGAATGACTTCCATAGCAACAACAACTTTTTAAGTGGCGCTCTCTCAGCAATCATTATCACAACACCACATCGGTAATAGTCAGTGAAAATATCATGGCTGAACAGGGCTGGGCTTGGTTAAAACCTTGCATGGAAGACCAATGGGTAACTGGAGATAGATGCTGCCCAGATTTAATACCCGATAGTGGTTTTGAAGTTGAAGATCTGACTTTGTTTTAAAGATACAAATTCAACATATTTTATACAAGGTTTGTCTGTGTTGAAATGTGGTTACCATGATCACATAATACTGTGGTTGAAATGTTACCCTCAAAACAATAGTTTATATTGATAGCTTTTTTCAAATCCAATGTATTTTCATGTAGATTCCACATCACAATAAATTGACAAATTCTGTTGAAACAACATTGATTCAACCAGTTTGTGCCCAGTGGGTATTGCTTACTATCCTCTATATACTAACACATGTTATATATACAGTAGCCTAGGTATCTAAAGGCTGTGTAGCTTACTATCCTCTATATACTAACACATGTTATATATACAGTAGCCTAGGTATCTAGAGGCTGTGTAGCTTACTATTCTCTATATACTAACACATGTTATAAATACAGTAGCCTAGGTATCTAAAGGCTGTGTAGCTTACTATCCTCTATATACTAACACATGTTATATATACAGTAGCCTAGGTATCTAGAGGCTGTGTAGCTTACTATTCTCCATATACTAACACATGTTATATATACAGTAGCCTAGGTATCTAAAGGCTGTGTAGCTTACTATCCTCTATATACTAACACATGTTATATATACAGTAGCCTAGGTATCTAAAGGCTGTGTAGCTTACTATTCTCTATATACTAACACATGTTATATATACAGTAGCCTAGGTATCTAAAGGCTGTGTAGCTTACTATACTCTATATACTAACACATGTTATATATACAGTAGCCTAGGTATCTAAAGGCTGTGTAGCTTACTATCCTCTATATACTAACACATGTTATATATACAGTAGCCTAGGTATCTAAAGGCTGTGTAGCCTGCTATTCTCTATATACTAACACATGTTATATATACAGTAGCCTAGGTATCTAAAGGCTGTGTAGCTTACTATCCTCTATATACTAACACATGTTATATATACAGTAGCCTAGGTATCTAGAGGCTGTGTAGCTTACTATCCTCTATATACTAACGCATGTTATATATACAGTAGCCTAGGTATCTAGAGGCTGTGTAGCTTACTATTCTCCATATACTAACACATGTTATATATACAGTAGCCTAGGTATCTAAAGGCTGTGTAGCTTACTATCCTCTATATACTAACACATGTTATATATACAGTAGCCTAGGTATCTAAAGGCTGTGTAGCTTACTATTCTCTATATACTAACACATGTTATATATACAGTAGCCTAGGTATCTAAAGGCTGTGTAGCTTACTATCCTCTATATACTAACACATGTTATATATTCAGTAGCCTAGGTATCTAAAGGCTGTGTAGCTTACTATCCTCTATATACTAACACATGTTATATATACAGTAGCCTAGGTATCTAGAGGCTGTGTAGCTTACTATTCTCCATATACTAACACATGTTATATATACAGTAGCCTAGGTATCTAAAGGCTGTGTAGCTTACTATCCTCTATATACTAACACATGTTATATATACAGTAGCCTAGGTATCTAAAGGCTGTGTAGCTTACTATCCTCTATATACTAACACATGTTATATATACAGTAGCCTAGGTATCTAAAGGCTGTGTAGCTTACTATCCTCTATATACTAACACATGTTATATATACAGTAGCCTAGGTATCTAAAGGCTGTGTAGCTTACTATCCTCTATATACTAACACATGTTATATATACAGTAGCCTAGGTATCTAAAGACTGTGTAGCTTACTATCCTCTATATACTAACACATGTTATATATACAGTAGCCTAGGTATCTAGAGGCTGTGTAGCTTACTATCCTCTATATACTAACACATGTTATATATACAGTAGCCTAGGTATCTAAAGGCTGTGTAGCTTACTATCCTCTATATACTAACACATGTTATATATACAGTAGCCTAGGTATCTAAATGCTGTGTAGCTTACTATTCTCTATATACTAACACATGTTATATATACAGTAGCCTAGGTATCTAAAGGCTGTGTAGCCTGCTATTATGTTCAATTCATTAGGACTAGTTTGTTAGCAGGCCAAATAGCCAATCCAAAATGTTCATTCGTATCACAATAACATATACCCTACCGGTACGGCAACCCATTAATACCCGGTTATCAGATCACTCATTTGGGTACTGAAGTGCCTTTGACTCGCTATAATATCATCCAGCATCGGCTGCGTGGAGCTTCACAGTGCCTTCCTGAATGAATCCTGATGCACAGCTGTTTCCAACTCTGGGCACGTAGCACAGTTCTACCAGGCAAGTCAAGCAGGCAGGCAGCCCCCCCCCCTCCCCTCCAATCCCCCCTCCCCTCCAACCCCCTCCCCTCCAACCCCCCTCCCCTCCCCTCCAACCCCCCTCCCCGGTTGACGTCACGGTATTGTTGAGAAGCGGTGAGAGGCTTTCCTTTTCAAAAAGGAAACAAACTGTGTGAGTATATGGGTATTTAATAACATCTTCACAGAGCTCCTTTATCCAGTGTGTGTGTGTGTGTGTGTGTGTGTGTGTGTGTGTGTGTGTGTGTGTGTGTGTGTGTGTGTGTGTGTGTGTGTGTGTGTGTGTGTGTGTGTGTGTGTGTGTGTGTGTGTGTGTGTGTGTGCGTGTGCATGAGCGTGAGAGATATATACAGTATATATATAATGCTCCCTACATGTGAGCCACCTTTGTCCAGTCAGCTCATCTCTCAGGAGTCTCCAGGAGTGTGTTTGTGTGTGTTCCCCTGAACCTGTTCCTATGTAGGCCTGTAGATAAGCTATGTTCTATCAAGGAGCCATCCTGCCCTACACCTGCTGGTTAGTCTAGTGAGTGATCAGGAGGCCTGTGGCCACAAAAACACATACATTGGGGCCCGGAGACAAATAACAAACCACAGGAAGAAGGATGGCGTTTTCCCGACACACAGACGCCTCCACGGGGTTCGATGTGCCGGCGAGGTCCCTGGTCATCCATCCTCTGTGTGTCTGTCTGTGTGTACCTGCAGGCCTGCATGTGTGTGTATAGATAAAGGTCCTAGCCCTTACACACTGACATATCCTGTGGGTCGATCTCTATCCAGGGTGGGTTCTGGAGCTCCCAGTCCACCTCCCAGTCATCCATGTTATTGGTAAAGAGCTCACCTCCTCTGGCTCTGGCCCTGGGGATCATCTGGCGAATGGTAAAGGGTTCTATGAATACTGCACTACAATGCATTCAGAGGACAACCACACATACACACATCAATACATTCAGAGAGAAACACATACACTGTTATGTACTTGAGTGAAGACCCAAAAGCGGTTTTAACAGAAAACAGAGTTCTTTAATGAAAAACAGGAATGGCATAAATCCTCTTCCAACGTAGTCAATGGAACAAAAAGAACGTTAGAATAATGCAGGATGCACCTGCCAGGCAGACTCCGACAGGATAGGACAAGGTGGAAGCAAACGGGACGACAGCTTGCTTCTGGCATCAAAAACACAAACAAGAATCAGACACTGAAAGTAGCAGGAACAGAGAGAGAAATAGAGACCTAATCAGAGGGGAAGAGATAACAGGTGGGAAAGAGTGAATGAGCTAGTTAGGGGAGATGTAGAACAGCTGAAGAATGAGAGACAGAGAAGGTAACCTAAAAAGACCAGCAGAGAGAGACAGAGTGAAGAGAAAGGACAGGAACAGACATAACAAGACATGACAGTACCCCCCACTCACCGAGCGCCTCCTGGCGCACTCGAGGAGGAAACCTGGCGGCAACGGAGGAAATCATCGATCAGCGAACGGTCCAGCACGTCCCGAGAGGGAACCCAACTCCTCTCCTCAGGACCGTACCCCTCCCAATCCACTAGGTACTGATGACCACGGCCCCGAGGGCGCATGTCCAAAATCTTATGAACCCTGTAGATGGGTGCGCCCTCGACAAGGATGGGGGGGGGAGGGACGAGCGGGGGCGCGAAGAACGGGCTTAACACAGGAGACATGGAAGACCGGGTGAACGCGACGAAGATAGCGCGGAGAAGAAGTCGCACTGCGACAGGATTAATGACCTGAGAAATACGGAACGGACCAATGAACCGCGGGGCCAACTTGCGAGAAGCTGTCTTAAGGGGAAGGTTCTGAGTGGAGAGCCATACTCTCTGACCGCAACAATATCTAGGACTCTTGGTCCTACGCTTATTAGCGGCCCTCACAGTCTGCGCCCTGTTACGGCAAAGTGCCGACCTGACCCCCTTCCAGGTGCGCTCGCAACGCTGGACAAAAGCCTGAGCGGAGGGGACGCAGGACTCGGCGAGCTGAGATGAGAACAGCGGAGGCTGGTACCCGAGGCTACTCTGAAAAGGGGATAGACCGGTAGCAGACGAGGAAGCGAGTTGTGGGCGTACTCTGCCCAGGGGAGCTGTTCTGACCAAGACGCAGGGTTACGAAAAGAAAGACTGCGTAAAATGCGACCAACAGTCTGATTGGCCCGTTCGGCTTGACCGTTAGACTGGGGATGAAAGCCGGACGAGAGACTGACGGAAGCCCCAATCAAACGGCAAAACTCCCTCCAAAATTGAGACGTGAACTGCGGGCCTCTGTCGGAAACGACGTCAGACGGAAGGCCATGAATTCGGAAAACATTCTCGATAATGATCTGAGCCGTCTCCTTAGCAGAAGGGAGCTTATCGAGAGGAATGAAATGAGCCGCCTTAGAGAATCTATCGACAACCGTAAGAATAACTGTCTTCCCCGCTGATGAAGGCAGTCCGGTGATAAAATCTAAAGCGATGTGAGACCACGGTCGAGAGGGAATGGGAAGCGGTCTGAGACGGCCGGCAGGAGGAGAGTTCCCAGATTTAGTCTGCGCGCAGACCGAACAAGCGGCGACAAATCGACGCGCGTCACGTTCCCGAGTGGGCCACCAGAAACGCTGGCGAATGGAAGCGAGCGTACCCCGAACGCCGGGGTGGCCGGCTAACTTGGCAGAGTGGGCCCACTGAAGAACGGCCGGACGAGTAGGAACGGGAACGAACAGAAGGTTCCTAGGACAAGCTCGCGGCGACGGAGTGTGAGCGAGTGCTTGCTTTACCTGCCTCTCAATTCCCCAGACAGTCAACCCGACAACACGCCCCTCAGGGAGAATCCCCTCGGGGTCGGTGGAGACCTCAGAAGAACTGAAGAGACGAGATAAAGCATCAGGCTTGGTGTTCTTTGAGCCCGGACGATAAGAAATAACAAACTCGAAACGAGCGAAAAACAGAGCCCAACGAGCCTGACGCGCATTAAGTCGTTTGGCTGAACGGATGTACTCAAGGTTCCTATGGTCAGTCCAAACGACAAAAGGAACGGTCGCCCCCTCCAACCACTGTCGCCATTCGCCTAGGGCTAAGCGGATGGCGAGCAGTTCGCGATTACCAACATCATAGTTACGTTCTGACGGCGATAAGCGATGAGAGAAAAACGCGCAAGGATGGACCTTGCCGTCAGAGAGAGAGCGCTGAGAAAGAATGGCTCCCACGCCCACCTCTGACGCGTCAACCTCAACAACAAACTGACTAGAGATGTCAGGTGTAACAAGAATAGGTGCGGATGTAAAACGTTTCTTAAGAAGATCAAAAGCTCCCTGGGCGGAAACGGACCACTTAAAGCACGTCTTAACAGAAGTAAGGGCTGTGAGGGGAGCTGCCACCTGACCGAAATTACGGATGAAACGACGATAGAAATTAGCGAAGCCCAGAAAGCGCTGCAGCTCGACGCGTGACTTAGGAACGGGCCAATCAATGACAGCCTGGACCTTAGCGGGATCCATCTTAATGCCCTCAGCGGAAATAACGGAACCGAGAAAAGGGACAGAGGCGGCATGAAAAGTGCACTTCTCAGCCTTCACATAAAGACAGTTCTCCAAAAGGCGCTGGAGGACGCGTCGCACGTGCTGAACATGAATCGAGAGAGACGGTGAAAAAATCAGGATATCGTCCATGTAAACGAAAACAAAAATGTTCAGCATGTCTCTCAGGACGTCGTTAACTAGTGCCTGAAAGACAGCTGGAGCGTTAACGAGGCCGAAAGGAAGAACCCGGTATTCAAAGTGCCCTAACGGAGTGTTAAACGCCGTCTTCCACTCGTCCCCCTCCCTGATGCGCACGAGATGGTAGGCGTTACGAAGGTCCAATTTGGTGAAAAACCTGGCTCCCTGCAGGATCTCGAAGGCTGAGGACATAAGAGGAAGCGGATAACGATTCTTAACTGTTATGTCATTCAGCCCTCGATAATCCACGCATGGGCGCAGGGACCCGTCCTTCTTCTGAACAAAAAAAAACCCCGCTCCGGCGGGAGAGGAGGAGGAGACTATGGTACCGGCGTCGAGCGAAACCGACAAATAATCCTCGAGAGCCTTACGTTCGGGAGCCGACAGAGAGTATAATCTACCCCGGGGGGGAGTAGTTCCCGGAAGGAGATCAATACTACAGTCATACGACCGGTGTGGAGGGAGAGAAGTGGTCTTGGAACGACTGAACACCGTGCGCAGATCGTGATACTCCTCCGGCACCCCTGTCAAATCGCCAGGCTCCTCCTGTGAAGAAGAGACAGAGGAAACAGGAGGGATAGCAGACATTAAACAGGTCACATGACAAGAAACATTCCAGGATAGGATAGTATTACTAGACCAATTAATAGAAGGGTTATGGCGCACTAGCCAGGGATGACCCAAAACAACAGGTGTAAAAGGTGAACGAAAAATTAAAAAAGAAATGGTTTCGCTATGATTACCAGAGACAGTGAGGGTTAAAGGCAGCGTCTCACGCTGAATCTTGGGGAGAGAACTACCATCTAAAGCGAACAAGGCCGTGGGCTCCCTAACTGTCTGAGAGGAATGTCATGTTCCCGAGCCCAGGTCTCGTCCATAAAACAGCCCTCCGCCCCAGAGTCTATCAAGGCACTGCAGGAAGCAGATGAACCGGGCCAGCGGAGATGGACCGGAAAGGTAGTGCGTGATCCAGAAGGAGAGGCCTGAGTAGTTGCGCTCACCAGTAGCCCTCCTCTTACTGATGAGCTCTGGCTTTTACTGGACATGAGGTGACAAAATGACCAGCGGAGCCGCAGTAGAGACAGAGGCGATTGGTGATTCTCCGTTCCTTCTCCTTGGCCGAGATGCGGATACCCCCAGCTGCATAGGCTCAGCATCCGAGCCGGCGGAGGAGGGTGGCAGTGATGCGGCAGGTGGCAGTGATGTGGAGAGGGGAGCAACGGAGAACGCGAGCTCCTTTCCACGAGCTCGGCGACGAAGATCAAACCGTCGCTCTATGCGAATAGCGAGAGCTATTAAGGAGTCCAGACTGGAAGGAACCTCCCGGGAGAGGATCTCATCCTTAACCTCGACGAGGAGACCCTCCAGAAAACGAGCGAGCAAAGCCGGCTCGTTCCAGTCACTAGAGGCAGCGAGAGTGCGAAACTCAATAGAATAATCCGTTATGGAACGATTCCCCTGACATAGGGAAGACAGGGCCCTGGAAGCCTCCTCCCCAAAAACAGAACGGTCAAAAACCCGTATCATCTCCTCCTTAAAGTCCTGATACTGGTTAATACACTCAGCCCTCGCCTCCCAGATTGCCGTGCCCCACTCACGCGCCCGTCCGGTAAGGAGAGAAATGACGTAGGCGATGCGGGCTGCGCTCCTGGAGTAAGTGTTGGGCTGGAGAGAGAACACCACATCACACTGAGTGAGGAATGAGCGGCACTCTGTGGGCTCCCCAGAGTAACACGGCGGGTTGTTGATCCTGGGCTCCGGAGACTCGGAAACCCTGGAAGTGAGCGGTTGATCGAGGTGGAGTTGGTGAACCTGTCTTGTGAGGTCGGAGACTTGGACGGCCAGGGTCTCAACGGCATGTCGAGCAGCAGACAATTCCTCCTCGTGTCTGCCTAGCATCGCTCCCTGGATCTCGACGGCGGAGTGAAAAGGGTCCGGAGCCGCTGGGTCCATTCTTGGTCTGATTCTTCTGTTATGTACTTGAGTGAAGACCCAAAAGCGGTTTTAACAGAAAACAGAGTTCTTTAATGAAAAACAGGAATGGCATAAATCCTCTTCCAACGTAGTCAATGGAACAAAAAGAACGTTAGAATAATGCAGGATGCACCTGCCAGGCAGACTCCGACAGGATAGGACAAGGTGGAAGCAAACGGGACGACAGCTTGCTTCTGGCATCAAAAACACAAACAAGAATCAGACACTGAAAGTAGCAGGAACAGAGAGAGAAATAGAGACCTAATCAGAGGGGGAAGAGATAACAGGTGGGAAAGAGTGAATGAGCTAGTTAGGGGAGATGTAGAACAGCTGAAGAATGAGAGACAGAGAAGGTAACCTAAAAAGACCAGCAGAGAGAGACAGAGTGAAGAGAAAGGACAGGAACAGACATAACAAGACATGACATACACAGTGTCCACACCTCCTCCTCCTCCCTCTGTTCTCTTTGTTTATGGACTGCTGCAACAACAGTAGCAATCTTCTGCTCTTATTCAGTAGTCTCTTGTCTATTGTTCTCAATTTAATTCAAAGGGGCTTTATTGGCATGGGAAACGTGTGTTAACATTGCCAAAGCAAGTGAAATAAACAATAAACAACACAAAAACGACAGAAAGGTCTGTGCCTCTCTCTCTCTCTCTCTCTCTCTCTCTCTCTCTTTCTCTCTCTTTATGTCTCTCTGTCTCTGTCTCTCTCTCCCTCTCTCTCTGTCTCTCTCTGTCTCTCTCTCTTTCTCTGTCTCTGTCTCTCTCTCTCTCTCTCTCTTTCTCTCTCTTTATGTCTCTCTCTGTCCCTGTCGCGCTCTCTCTCTCTCTCTCTTTATCTCTCTCTCTCTCTCTCTCTCTCTCTCTCTGTCTCTCTCTCTGTCTCTCTCTCTTTCTCTGTCTCTGTCTCTCTCTTTCTGTCTCTCTGTCTCTCTCTCTCTCTCTCCCTCTCTCTCTGTTTCTCTCTCTTTCTCTGTCTCTGTCTCTCTCTCTCTCTGTCTCTCTCTCTCTCTCTCCCTCTCTCTCTCCGTTCTCCTCTGCTTTTCTTGTGTCAGCCTAAAAGACTCAGAGGAAGAAACAGCTACATCAAGCCAACAGCAGAGATCATTAAAAGAGCTGATATAATAACCTATGTAACCAAAAAAGTGTTAAACAAATCTTTATATATTTTATATTTGAGACTCTTCAAATAGCCACCCTTTGCCTTGATGGCAGCTTTGCACACACTTGGCATGTTGTTTAATGTTAAGGAAGTCTCAAGTGTTTGCTCGCCTGAGTTAAATGACCTCATGATAAGCTGCAGACCATGATATTTACCAAGAGAGCATTCATTTATATTTTTTTCCAGAGCTGTCTATTTACCACCACAAACTGCTGCTGGCCCTAAGCCCGCACTCAACCAGCTGTATAGGGCCATAAGCAAAGAGGAACATGCACATCCAGAGACCGGTGATTATAGAGCTGTTTTTCACTCATTTTTACCAGCATGTCACCTGTGTAACTTCAGGTGACAAAACTCTTGATCACCTTTACTCTTCACACAGAGACACATACAAGGCTCTTCCTCACCGTCCATATGGCAAATCTGACCATAAGTCAGCCACCAATTGTGCAAGTTCTCCCACTTAAAAAGATGAGAGAGGCCTGTAATTTTCATCATAGGTACACCTCAACTATGACAGAAAAATCCAGAAAATCACATTGTAGGATTCTTTTATGAATTTATTTGCAAATTATGGTGGAAAATAAGTATTTGGTTACCTACAAAGAAGCAAGAATTCTGGCTCTCACAGACCTGTAACTTCTTCTTTAAAACCTCCTATGGCTGCGGTCCCTGTACAGGGATCAAAATCAGCTAATATTCCAGAGCGCCAACTAATAGTACTCGATACAACTCAAACTTTCATTAAAACACACATGCAGGGTACTCAATTAAAGCTACACTCGTTGTGAATCTAGCCAACATGTCAGATTTTTAAAATGCTTTTCGGCGAAAGCATGAGAAGCTATTATCTGATAGCATGCAACCCCCCGAAATACCTGAAGGGGACGTAAACAAAATAATTAGCGTAGCCGGCGCTACACAAAACGCAGAAATAAAATATAAAACATTCATTGCCTCTGACGAGCTTCTTTGTTGGCACTCCTATATGTCCCATAAACATCACAATTGGGTCTTTTTTTCGATTAAATCGGTCCATGTATACCCAAAATGTCCATTTATGAACACCGTCAGATCCAGGAAAAAACTCAGTTTCAAAACGCAACGTCATTTTATTTAAATTAAAAAAGTTGCCTATAAACTTTGACAAAACACTTCAAACTACTTTTGTAATCCAACTTTAGGTATTAGTAAATGTTAATAAACGATCAAATTGATCACGGGGCGATCTGTATTCAATAGCAGCAAGTCTTGAAATCATCGTCCATATTCTCCCTTTCATTTACCACCACAAACTGATTGGTTTGAAGAAATCAACTGTGGGAGAAATTATTAGGAAATGGAAGACATACAAGACCACTGATAATCTCCCTCGATCTGGGGCTCCACGCAAGATCTCACCCCGTGGGGTCAAAATGATTACAAGAACGGTGAGCAAAAATCCCAGAACCACACGGGGGGACCTAGTGAAGGACCTGCAGAGAGCTGGGAGCAAAGTAACAAAGCCTACCATCAGTAACACACTACGCCGCCAGGGACTCAAATCCTGCAGTGCCAGACGTGTCCCCCTGCTTAAGCCATTACATGTCCAGGCCCGTCTGAAGTTTGCTAGAGAGCATTTGGATGATCCAGAAGAAGATTGGGAGAATGTCATATGGTCAGATGAAACCAAAATATAACTTTTTGGTAAAAACTCAACTCGTCGTGTTTGGAGGACAAAGAATGCTGAGTTGCATCCAAAGAACACCATACCTACTGTGAAGCATGGGGGTGGAAACATCGTGCTTTGGGGCTGTTTTTCTGCAAAGGGACCAGGCCGACTGATCCGTGTAAAGGAAAGAATGAATGGGGCCATGTATCGTGAGATTTTGAGTGAAACCCTCCTTCCATCAGCAAGGGCATCAAAGATGAAACGTGGCTGGGTCTTTCAGCACGACAATGAACCCAACCACACCGCCTGGGCAACAAAGGAGTGGCTTCGTAAGAAGCATTTCAAGGTCCTGGAGTGGCCTAGCCAGTCTCCAGATCTCAACCCCATAGAAAATCTTTGGAGGGAGTTGAAAATTTGTGTTGCCCAGCAACAGCCCCAAAACATCACTGCTCTAGAGGAGATCTGCATGGAGGAATGGGCCAAAATACCAGCAACAGTGTGTGAAAACCTTGTGAAGACATACAGAAAATGTTTGACCTCTGTCATTGCCAACAAAGGGTATATAACAAAGTATTGAGATAAACTTTTGTTATTGACCAAATACTTATTTTCCACCATAATTTGCAAATAAATTCCTAAAAGAATCCTACAATGTGATTTTCTGGATTTCTTTTCTCATTTTGTCTGTCATAGTTGAAGTGTACCTATGATGGAAATTACACGCCTCTCTCATCTTTTTAAGTGGGGGAACTTGCACAATTGGTGGCTGACTAAATACTTTTTGCCCAACTGTATGTGAGAATGTTTTTCATTGACCACAGCTCAGCATTCAACACCATAGTGCCCCAACTGGATCCTGGACTTCCTGAGGGGCCGACCCCAGATTGTGAGGGTAGACAATAACATATCTGCCACGGTGACCCTCAACACGGGGGTCCCCTCAGGGGTGCGTGCTTAGTCCCCTCCTGTACTCCCTGTTCAACCATGACTGTGTGGCCGCTCACGACTCCAACACCACTGCTGACGAAAAAACGGTGGTAGGTCTGATCCCCGACAACGATGAGACAGCCTATAGGGAGGAGGTCAGAGACCTGGCAGTATGGTGCCAGGACAACAACCTCTCCCTAAAAGACAGAAAGACAAAGGAGATGATTGTGGATCACAGGAAACAGAAGGCCGAGCAGGCCCCCATCCACATCGACAGGGCTGCAGTGGAGCGGGTCGAGAGCTTCAAGTTCCTCGGGGTACAAATCACTAATTCCTTAAAATGGTCCACACACATGTGCACAGTCATGAAGAAGGCGCGACAGCACCTCTTTTCCCTCAGGAGGTTGAAAAGCATTGGCATGGAGCCTCAAATCCTGACTGGCTTCATTACTGCTTGGTATGGCAATAGCATTGTCCTTTATCGCATGGCGCTACAGAGGGTGGTACGGACAGCTCCCTGCCATCCAGGACCTCTATATAGGCCGGTGTGAAATGCCCGGAAAATCGTTACAGACTCGAAACACCCATGTCATAGAGTGTTCTCTCTGTTTCCGCATGGCAAGCGGTACCGGTGCATCAAGAGCTTTAAGTTCCTCGGTGTCCACATCAATAAGGAATTAACATGGTCCACACATACCAACACAGTCAGGAGGCTAAAAAGATTTGGCATGGTCCCTCAGAT
>NW_027011617.1:343237-373237 GCF_036934945.1 Oncorhynchus masou masou | reverse complement strand
GAGGAGAGGAGATCCTATTCGCTTTCGGCAACGAAACGCTCATGGAAACCCACACTCTCTCTTACTTTGCTGACAAACTAAGGGTCAAACCTTTGTCATCTCTAAGGACTGACAGTTGATAATGACAATCAGCTTTGAGTACAGTACTTCTAGGTAATAGAGTGTACACTACAGTCTAGGGACCTAAGGTTAGAGTCGGAGTAATCATTGTATCTAATTGGTTGATCTAACATCTTGATGGTTAGGGGACCCTCTTGTCCTGTCACTTCAACCTTTCTGACTATACCTACCTACACACAGGCTGTGTCCCAAATAGTACCCTATTACCTAGATAGTGCACTACTTTTGACCAGGACCCATAGGGTAAAAAGGAGTGCACTAGAAAGTGAATAGGGTCATGGGCTCTGGTCATAGGTAGTGCACTATAAAGGGAATAGGGTCATGGGCTCTGGTCATAGGTAGTGCACTAGAAAGGGAATAGGGTCATGGGCTCTGGTCATAGGTAGTGCACTATAAAGTGAATAGGGTCATGGGCTCTGGTCATAGGTAGTGCACTATAAAGGGAATAGGGTCATGGGCTCTGGTCATAGGTAGTGCACTATAAAGTGAATAGGGTCATGGGCTCTGGTCATAGGTAGTGCACTATAAAGTGAATAGGGTCATGGGCTCTGGTCATAGGTAGTGCACTATAAAGGGAATAGGTCAGGGATAGGGTAATGGGCTCTGGTCATAGGTAGTGCACTATAAAGGGAATAGGGTCATGGGCTCTGGTCATAGGTAGTGCACTATACAGGGAATAGGGTCATGGGCTCTGGTCATAGGTAGTGCACTATACAGGGAATAGGGTCATGGGCTCTGGTCATAGGTAGTGCACTATAAAGGGAATAGGGTCATGGGCTCTGGTCATAGGTAGTGCACTATACAGGGAATAGGGTCATGGGCTCTGGTCATAGGTAGTGCACTATAAAGGGAATAGGGTCATGGGCTCTGGTCATAGGTAGTGCACTATAAAGTGAATAGGGTCATGGGCTCTGGTCATAGGTAGTGCACTATAAAGGGAATAGGGTCATGGGCTCTGGTCATAGGTAGTGCACTAGAAAGGGAATAGGGTGCCCTTTGGGATGCTGACATAATAAATGCCTTGAAATTACACACTCAAATACACAAACATGCATATTAACCAATATTCTCAGCAAACAAAATTACAATGGACAATGAAGTCTAGAGCCAAAACAATGAGCTTGCTATGTCTCTTCCCCAATAGTCGCGTTTGAGGTTTGGCAGCAGGGACATTGATTCTACCAAGTTTTTTTGGGGCAACTGTGGGAATTGTTTTTGCTAAGCTATAACATTACTCCACATGGCATTCTGTCTTTGTTGTTTTCCAACTTCATCCTGACATTTACCGACACGAGCAGAGAACAGTCATTTCCAATGGAGACGTGAGGAGACTCTCAGCGTTACGACTTTACGACCGCCCATCTGTTGTTCCTGCTGCGGCAGATGGGGATCTGGGAAACTCACTCCTCAGTCTGAAGGGCTCCACTTGCGCTGCGGAAGAGCTCGCTTTTCAGTGGCACGACAGGGTGACACGCTTCAGGCTGGCGGTCACGTGAGGTCCTGGGTTGGAGCCAGGTATGAGCTGGATCAGGAGGAAACGGCACTCGCTTAGCAAGCAGCGTGACGTGACGTTCTTCACAATGGAAAACTGAGACATTGTTGAACAAATATCATCTTGCATGCAGTTTGAAGGATACACCCACAAGGGGAGAACTGGGTCCACATCCCTCCCAGAACCAGCAGGTCCAAATGGGAATGCATTATCCATCCTTACCCCTCTCCCATATCACTAATCCACCCAGCGTCCGCAGGGCTCACACGGCCTGACCGCGCACCTACCAGATAATCCCCAACCAAGACAACTCTGCACATACAGCTTCCCTTCATCTGAATGTGGTAACTAACGAATACAGCTTCCATTCATCTGAATGTGGTAACTAACGGATACAGCTTCCATTCATCTGAATGTTGTAACTAACGGATACAGCTTCCATTCATCTGAATGTGGTAACTAACGGATACAGCTTCCATTCATCTGAATGTGGTAACTAACGGATATAGCTTCCCTTCATCTGAATGTGGTAACTAACGGATACAGCTTCCATTCATCTGAATGTGGTAACTAACGGATACAGCTTCCATTCATCTGAATGTGGTAACTAACGGATACAGCTTCCATTCATCTGAATGTGGTAACTAACGGATACAGAACTCGTTTGAGCCGCGCTGAGAATTCAAAAAGCACAGTATGACAACCAACAGTCCACTATTCCATACGTGGTTTGGACTCTGTGGAGCCCTTAACCACTCAGAATAACCACTGTTTCCTGGTCCAAATGGGGATGTATTAACTGTCATTACCCCTTTCATTAGCCCTGTTTATACCTGGTTCTAACATGCAGCCTTTGTCCTGATCTTGTCCACATTCTGATTGCGTCCACATTTTTAGACGATTAAAAGACACATTGTGATCTGATTGTGAGTAAGACAAGGTCAGGTCAAGATCAGGACAAGATAAGGAGGAAGGACACATGTTAATGGCAGGTATAAACAGGGCTTTTCCCATATCACTAATCCAGCCACTAATATCTACAAATAGGTTCTGTAGCTCACCACATTATCTATCTCTAGCCATTATCAGTATCATTACCTCTCAAATGGCACCTGGTTACCTACGAGCCATAGGGCTCTGGTTAAAAGTAGTGCACTATATAGGGAATAGAGTGCCATCTGGGACACAGCCTGTTTAATTTCTATGGCAGTTTCCCCAACTGTTAATTTCCTCCATCTTCCCCTGCTGCTTCCACCCAATGCATGGAGGCGGCTGTGAGGAGGGTGAAACTGGGTCGGTGTTCTGCCATTGTGGCTCAACTTGAAGCATGGAGACTAAGCTTTGCTTTTCTGGCCACAAGGAAAACAGAAAACATGGTGAAACCGTATTGGAAATACCTCGGATCTCAGCTCCACTTTGAACACAGGGACTCTGCTTGTCTGTCCACGCCGAAAACAGTAAGGAGAGAGAAGCTGTGTGGAGGCTCCTCCATTACGAATCCAGGCCGAAGACAAGAACACGTCTAGTTGCTTTGGGGGTCCATAAAATGAACTAGAGAGGACAGTTGAGACTGTGTGGCATCTCCACCATTACGGCGCCACTGTGAGAGATTGTCCGTCTTGCTAACAACGTGGCTTATCTATCTTCACATACTGTAAGAGACGGAGGAGGGTCAAAAGAAAATGAAAATTATGGCTCCACATTAGGGCTTGGGCTGCTTTTCTACCCATAGAGAAGACAGGGAGTGAGATGAACAGATGAGGCTGTTGGCTTGTCTCATACAGTTGGAGATGAATTGCAGCATGCTAGTGCTTATCTCTGGTAGACTCTCAGCAGTTTAGCAGATGGAAAAAAAGGTATGGCCATGAGCAGGTATACAAGGTCCAGAGGTAAACATTAAGACATAAACACACAGTTCACACAGTCACATACAGTACAAACACACATTTCAGCATACTATCACAAACTCTTAAAAACACATTGGCTACGTTTAGACAGGCAGCCCAAATCTGATCTTTTTTCACTAATTGGTCTTTTGACCAATCAGATCAGCTCTGAAAATGATGTGATTGGTCAAAAGACCAATTAGTGTAAAAAATATCAGAATTGGGCTGCCTGTGTAAACACAGCCATTATGACGCATCACTCCCACACAAACATTTCAGCATATTCTAAGGGATCTCGTCCTACTCTTCTGAGGAGTAGCGAGAAGGATCGGAGGACCAAAACGCAGCGTGGTAAGTGTACATAATTTAATGAAGCAAAATGAACACTGAACAAAAACAATAAGCAACAAACGAACAGTCCTGTAAGGTGAATGACAAACACTAAACAGGAAATAAACACCCATGAAACCCAGGTGGAAAAAGGCTACCTAAGTATGATTCTCAATCAGGGACAGCAATTGACAGATGCCTCTGACTGAGAACCATACTAGGCCGAACTCAAAAACCAACATAGAAAAACAAAACATAGACTGCCCACCCGACTCACACCCTGACCATACTAAAACAAAGATAAAATAAAAGAACTATGGTCAGAACGTGACACATATGGTCAAAAACATTAAGACACATCTCTCTCAGACATCTCACACACATGAACGACGCCCCGACAACCATTCTTACATACATCTTAGCTACACCAACTTCAGGTGGAGCCCAGGCATCAATAATCTCTACCCAGTGTTGGGGAAAAAAACACAGATTATTTTTTTTTTTTTGACTTGGAGAAATCAGTGTAGTGAAGAGACAGTAAACGTGCCACTGAGGAACTGAGTAACCTTCTAGCCCAGCAGATGACCTGACACCCCCAACTGACAAATCAATGTTAGATGAATGGATAACTGATAGACTACACCATCTCCCCTTATAGTAGACAGTGATGGATACTAGGTACTACCCTCATGATGGATACTAGGTACTACCCTCATGATGGATACTAGGTACTACCCTCATGATGGATACTAGGTACTACCCTCATGATGGATACTAGGTACTACCCTCATGATGGATACTAGGTACTACCCTCATGATGGATACTAGGTACTACCCTCATGATGGATACTAGCTACTACCCTCATGATGGATACTAGGTACTACCCTCATGATGGATACTAGGTACTACCCTCATGATGGATACTAGGTACTACCCTCATGATGGATACTAGGTACTACCCTCATGATGGATACTAGGTACTACCCTCATGATGGATACTAGGTACTACCCTCATGGTGGATACTAGGTACTACCCTCATGATGGATACTAGGTACTACCCTCATGATGGATACTAGGTACTACCCTCATGGTGGATACTAGGTACTACCCTCATGATGGATACTAGGTACTACCCTCATGATGGATACTAGGTACTACCCTCATGATGGATACTAGGTACTACCCTCATGATGGATACTAGGTACTACCCTCATGATGGATACTAGGTACTACCCTCATGATGGATACTAGGTACTACCCTCATGATGGATGCTAGGTACTACCCTCATGATGGATGCTAGGTACTACCCTCATGATGGATACTAGGTACTACCCTCATGATGGATACTAGGTACTACCCTCATGATGGATACTAGGTACTACCCTCATGATGGATACTAGGTACTACCCTCATGATGGATACTAGGTACTACCCTCATGATGGATACTAGGTACTACCCTCATGATGGATACTAGGTACTACCCTCATCGTTCTATCTACTGGCTGGTGGGACTGGAGGGAGGGGTGGAGGGGTAGAAGGATGGAGGTAAGGGAGGCACCAGACAGGAAGACGGGGGGGTGGAGGGGTAGAAGGATGGAGGTAAGGGAGGCACCAGACAGGAAGACGGGGGGGTGGAGGGGTAGAAGGATGGAGGTAAGGGAGGCACCAGACAGGAAGACGGAGGGGTGAAGGGGTAGAAGGATGGAGGTAAGGGAGGCACCAGACAGGAAAACGGAGGGGTGAAGGATATTCGGTGATCTTGGTCTTACTGGCAGTCCAGTGAAGACGCAGGTCAGCCGGCCAGGCTGCAGAGATCGACTGGACCATGACATTGTGTGTGTGCGTGTGTGTTTGTGTTTGTGTGTGTGTGTTGTGTGTGTGTGTGTGTGTGTGTGTGTGTGTGTGTGTGTGTGTGTGTGTGTGTGTGTGTGTGTGTGTGTGTGTGTGTGTGTGTGTGTGTGTGTGTGTGTGTGTGTGTGTGTGTGTGTGTGTGTGTGTGTGTGTGTGTGTGTCCACGGGATAGAGTGGACCATGACATTGGCTTCAGTGGATGGCCAGATTGGAAGCCAATGGGTGTAGAGAAGTGTTCTAATGAGTAAAAGTGTCTAACTTTCACTGACAGCCTGGAGGGAAGAAGAAAGAGGAGAGGGTCAAAAGAGAGAAAGAGGAGAGGGTCAAAAGAGAGAAAGAGGAGAGGGTCAAAAGAGAGAAAGAGGAGAGGGTCAAAAGAGAGAAAGAGGAGACGGTCAAAAGAGAGAAAGAGGAGAGGGTCAAAAGAGAGAAAGAGGAGAGAGGAACAAAAGAGAGAAAGAGGAGAGAGGGTCAAAAGAGAGAAAGAGGAGAGGGTCAAAAGAGAGAAAGAGGAGAGGGTCAAAAGAGAGAAAGAGGAGAGAGGGTCAAAAGAGAGAAAGAGGAGAGAGGGTCAAAAGAGAGAAAGAGGAGAGAGGAACAAAAGAGAGAAAGAGGAGAGAGGGTCAAAAGAGAGAAAGAGGAGAGAGGGTCAAAATAGAGAAAGAGGAGAGGGTCAAAAGAGAGAAAGAGGAGAGAGGAACAAAAGAGAGAAAGAGGAGAGGGTCAAAAGAGAGAAAGAGGAGAGGGTCAAAAGAGAGAAAGAGGAGAGAGGAACAAAAGAGAGAAAGAGGAGAGAGGAACAAAAGAGAGAAAGAGGAGAGAGGAACAAAAGAGAGAAAGAGGAGAGAGGATCAAAAGAGAGAAAGAGGAGAGAGGAACAAAAGAGAGAAAGAGGAGAGAGGATCAAAAGAGAGAAAGAGGAGAGAGGATCAAAAGAGAGAAAGAGGAGAGAGGATCAAAAGAGAGAAAGAGGAGAGAGGATCAAAAGAGAGAAAGAGGAGAGAGGAACAAAAGAGAGAAAGAGGAGAGAGGAACAAAAGAGAGAAAGAGGAGAGAGGAACAAAAGAGAGAAAGAGGAGAGCTGTTTCTCTTTTCTAAATTGCAGTTTATTTACCATATAGCTTTAGTACGTGGTGTTGAATGACTAAAGAGTGGAGAGAGAAAGAGAGGTGGAGAGAGAAAGAAAGGTGGAGAGAGAGAAAGAGGTGGAGAGAGAAAGAGAGGGGGAGACAGAGAAAGAGAAGTGGAGAGAGAGAAAGAGAGGGGGAGAGAGAGAAAGAGAGGGGTAGAGAGAGAAAGTGAGGGGGAGAGAGAGAAAGAGAGGGGGAGAGAGAGAAAGAGGAGAAGTGAGAGAAAAAGACAGAGAGGAAGAGAGAGACGAATAAAGGAAGCAGTTTATTTTGTTTCTTTTTCAATCAGCTCTAGTTGTTATTGAGCTGTAGGCCTTGCGGTGATATAGGTAATATAGGTGTGTGTGTGTGAAATCAGGGGAAGCCCTGTATTTTAATGAGCCATTGTAGATTTCACGGTGGATGAAATACATTTTAATTTGTGGAGTGCTGGAGGGTGTGTCGATAACTCACCAACATGAGACAGAGAGAGATGGGGAGGGGGGAGAGAGAGGGGAGGGAGGGAGGAGAGAGGGGAGGGAGGGGAGGGAGGGAGAGAGAGATGGGGAGGGAGGGAGAGAGAGGGGGAGGGAGGGAGATGGGGAGGGAGGGAGAGGGGGGGAGAGGCGGGGGGAGAGAGAGGGAGAGAGAGATGGGGAGGGAGGGAGGGAGAGAGAGGGAGGGAGGGAGAGAGATGGGGAGGGAGGGAGAGGGGGAGGCAGGGGGGGAGAGAGAGGGAGAGAGAGATGGGGAGGGAGGGAGAGAGAGGGAGAGAGAGGAAGAGAGAGGGAGAGAGAGGCGGGGGGGAGAGAGGGAGAGAGAGATGGGTAGGGAGCGAGAGAGAAGGGGAGGGAGGGAGAGAGAGGGGAGGGAGGGAGAGAGAGGGGAGGGAGGGAGAGAGATGGGGAGGGAGGGAGAGGGGGAGAGGCGGGGGGGGGGAGAGGAGAGAGATGGGGAAGGAGGGAGAGAGAGGGGGAGGGAGGGAGAAAGATGGGGAGGGAGGGAGAGGGGGGGAGAGGTGGGGGGAGAGAGAGGGAGAGAGAGATGGGGAGGGAGGGAGAGAGAGGGGAGTGAGGGAGAGAGATGGGGAGGGAGGGAGAGGGGGGGAGAGGCGGGGGGAGAGAGAGGGAGAGAGAAATGGGGAGGGAGGGAGAGAGAGGGAGAGAGGGGGGGGGGAGAGAGGGAGAGAGGGGCGGGGGGGAGAGAGAGGGAGAGAGAGATGGGTAGGGAGGGAGAGAGATGGGGAGGGAGGGAGAGAGGGGGGGCGGGGGGAGAAAGGGGGAGATAGGGGGAGAGGGAGAGAGAAGGGAGGGAGAGGGGGAGAAATAGAGGGAGAGAGGGGGGAGAGGGAGAGTGTGAAGGGGAGATGGGGAGGGAGGGAGAGAGAGGCGGGGGGAGAAAAGGGGAAGATAGGGGGGAGAGGGAGAGAGAGGGGGAGGGAGAGGGGGAGAAATAGAGGGAGAGAGGGGGAGAGGGAGAGTGTGAAGGGGAGATGGGGAGGGAGGGAGAGAGAGGTGGGGGAGAGAAAGAGAGGGAGATAGGGGGGAGAGGGAGAGAGAGTGGAAGGAGGGAGAGAGATCGGGAGGGAGGGAGAGGGGGGGAGAGGCGGGGGGAGAGAGAGGGAGAGAGAGATGGGGAGAGAGGGAGAGAGAGGGGAGGGGAGAAAGGGAGGAGATAGGGGGAAGAGGGAGAGAGAGGGGAGGGAGGGAGGGAGAGGGGGAGAAATAGAGGGACAGAGGGGGAGAGGGAGAGTGTGAAGGGGAGATGGGGAGGGAGGGAGAGAGAGCGGGGGAGAAAGGGAGGAGATAGGGGGAAGAGGGAGAGAGAGGAGGGAGGGAGGGAGGGAGGGGGAGAAATAGAGGGACAGAGGGGGAGAGGGAGAGTGTGAAGGGGAGATGGGGAGGGAGGGAGAGAGAGGCGGGGGAGGGAAGAGGGGGAGAAAGGGGGATAGGGGGAGAGGGAGAGAGAGGGGAGGGAGGGAGAGAGAGGCGGGGGGAGAAAGGGAGGAGATAGGGGGAAGAGGGAGAGAGGGGAGGGAGGGAGGGAGAGGGGGAGAAATAGAGGGACAGAGGGGGAGAGGGAGAGTGTGAAGGGGAGATGGGGAGGGAGGGAGAGAGAGCGGGGGGAGAAAGGGAGGAGATAGGGGGAAGAGGGAGAGAGAGGGGAGGGAGGGAGGGAGAGGGGGAGAAATAGAGGGACAGAGGGGGAGAGGGAGAGTGTGAAGGGGAGATGGGGAGGGAGGGAGAGAGAGGCGGGGGGAGAAAGGGAGGAGATAGGGGGGAGAGGGAGAGAGAGGGGAGGGAGGGAGAGGGGGAGAACTAGAGGGAGAGAGGGGGGAGAGGGAGAGTGTGAAGAGGAGATGGGGATGGAGGGAGAGAGAGGCGGGGGGTAGAAAGAGAGGGAGATAGGGGGAGACGGAGAGAGAGGGGAGGGAGGGAGAGGGGGAGAAATAGAGGGAGAGAGGGGGGAGAGGGAGAGTGTGAAAGGGAGACGGGGAGAAAGAGAGGGAGCGAGAGAGGGAGGGGAAGAGGGGGGAAAAGAGAGGGAGATAGTGAGGGTTGAGAGAGAGAGGGAGGGAGAGGGAGGGAGAGGGAGAAAGCGGAGGGAGAGGGGGAGAAATAGAGGGGGAGAGAGAGGAGGTGAAGAGAGAGAGAGGGGGAGAAAGAGAGGGAGAGAGGGGGGAGAGGGAGAGTGTGAAGGGGAGATGGGGAGGGAGAGAGAGGCGGGGGGAGAAGGAGAGGGAGATAGTGAGGGTTGAGAGAGAGCGAGGGATGGAGAGGGAGAAAGTGGAGTGAGAGGGGGAGAAATAGAGGGGGGAGAGAGAGGGGAGAGAGGGGGAGAAAGAGAGGGAGATAGAGAGAGAGATGGGGAGAAGAGAGAGCTGACCGGTGGATGGACAACTCACCAATGTGAGCCAGAGAGCGAGAGAGAGGGGAGGAAGAGAGACAGAGAAAGGTGGTAGAGGGATGGATGGATTGAGGGAGGGAGGGAGGGAGGGAGGGAGGGAGGGAGGGAGGGAGGGAGTGGAAGGGGTTGAGGGGTTGAGGGAGAGAGAGAATGAGAAAAACAAACAGAGGGGGCCTTTTTCCATCCCTCCTCTGTTCCCTTACTCATCGCTCCCTCAGTCAGTCCCGCGTTCCCATGGTAACCCAGTGCAGCAGCAACCAGGCGCTGCGAAGTGAGAAGCCGTGTGCCAAGACAGCATGCAGACAGACACAGAGAGAGAGAGAGACGTGCAGATAGCTGATATCACTCCTTACTCTCTCTCGATCTGGCAGGCTTGTCTCTGTGGCACAGTAATGAAAAATATCTACAAAGAGAAGCCAGACGAGTCAATGGGCTTTAACCCAAATATTCCCATTGAGGAGTGTGTGAATGATGTGAGTGCTGGATGTAGGAGTGGGAATCATGTTGAATTCATGTGTTGTAATGGAACACCATCAGAACTATAGAGAAACTGGCCAGCAACTGAACCGAGTAGAGCCCTCATGGATGCATAGAATAGAGGGGAGAAAGCTCTCTCACACACTTCTGTGTTTGAAAATGGTGGAGGAGGCGTTCCCTCTGACCTCCCTCCACCCCCTGCTAAACGTGCGCCCCTGTGCGTATATGTCTGTTTACATCTCGATATGGTTAAGTGTGGGTGTTGTAGCGTGTGTTCATTTATTCATGCAGATCCCGTGTGCGTTCGCTCCATCCATTTCCCTGGCCCTCTGAGTGGGGTCCTAATGGAGTTCTCCATTGGGAGAGATGGTAGTACGGGTGGCTGTGGATATGCCTGACCTGAACCCTATTATTGATCTCAGGTGAGGTGTACGAACATCCCAGGTAGACTGTCAAAATAAGAAGACCCGGCAGAGAGGGTTACTATTAGTAACACACACACATATCTGTCCAGGCACGGCCCCGTCTGTCCAGGACGGCCCCGTCAACGGCTGGTCGCCCCGAGCAACGGAAGCGTGAGAGAACTGCGAGATGCGGTGTACGGCGGACGGGAGCCATGGCTGACGGGCTTGAAGAAAACCTGCCGGACGGAAAAATGAAAATGTCACGAGGGATTCATCTGGAAGAAAAAAGGAGAGAGAGGAGAGAAATGTAAGGAAAGCAGAGAAGGGCCAGACTGCGGACGTATGTTGGTGGTCCAATCACACGCCTGGGCTTGAAGTCTTCTTCCTGTGTTTCTCTTTGGTACAATAAGCTCAGAATAGACGTTTTAAAGCTGCAATATGTATTATTTTTGGGAGACGTGACCAAATAAACATAGAAATGCAAGTTATAGATCTGTCATTCTCATTGTAAGCAAGTCTAAGAAGTGGTAGATCTGTTCTACGTGCGATATTTCTCTGCTTCCCATTCTTAAGTTTAGTTTTTGAGTATTTTACTTTCGGTTTTGAACACCAGCTTCAAAAAGCTGAAAAAATAATATGTTGGGTTATTGAAAAGATATTTCACAGCCGTTTAGATGGTACAATGATCCTCTACACATTGTTACATAAACTGAAATTAGGCAAACTATTCCAATTTTAGCAACCAGGAAATACACCTTTGATAATTCTACAAATCCTCATTTGGGGACATAAAATAATCACACCCCAATGAGTCCATCAGATTCACAACAGATGCTTAGAGACTGTCTTCAGCTAGGAATCATTATTCTATGAGTCCAGCAGATTCACAACAGATGCTTAGAGACTGTCTTCAGCTAGGAATCATTATTCTATGAGTCCAGCAGATTCACAACAGATGCTTAGAGACTGTCTTCAGCTAGGAATCATTATTCTATGAGTCCATCACATTCACAACAGATGCTTAGAGACTGTCTTCAGCTAGGAATCATTATTCTATGAGTCCAGCAGATTCACAACAGATGCTTAGAGACTGTCTTCAGCTAGGAATCATTATTCTATGAGTCCAGCAGATTCGCAACAGATGCTTAGAGACTGTCTTCAGCTAGGAATCATTATTCTATGAGTCCATCAGATTCACAACAGATGCTTAGAGACTGTCTTCAGCTAGGAATCATTATTCTATGAGTCCAGCAGATTCACAACAGATGCTTAGAGACTGTCTTCAGCTAGGAATCATTATTCTATGAGTCCAGCAGATTCACAACAGATGCTTAGAGACTGTCTTCAGCTAGGAATCATTATTCTATGAGTCCATCACATTCACAACAGATGCTTAGAGACTGTCTTCAGCTAGGAATCATTATTCTATGAGTCCAGCAGATTCACAACAGATGCTTAGAGACTGTCTTCAGCTAGGAATCATTATTCTATGAGTCCAGCAGATTCACAACAGATGCTTAGAGACTGTCTTCAGCTAGGAATCATTATTCTATGAGTCCAGCAGATTCGCAACAGATGCTTAGAGACTGTCTTCAGCTAGGAATCATTATTCTATGAGTCCATCAGATTCACAACAGATGCTTAGAGACTGTCTTCAGCTAGGAATCATTATTCTATGAGTCCAGCATTTCCAGTCTCTCCCTTACCGACTAGCCTGTTACTCACCTGTTTCACCTGTCTGTCTGTTTAATCTGTCTGTTTGCTTCACCTGTCAATCTGTTTCACCTGTCTATCTGTTTCACCTGTCTATCTGTTTCACCTGTCTGTCTGTTTCACCTGTCTATCTGTTTCACCTGTCTGTCTGTTTCACCTGTCTATCTGCTTCACCTGTCTGTCTGTTTCACCTGACTGTCTGTTTCACCTGTCTGTCTGTTTCACCTGTCTATCTGTTTCACCTGTCTGTCTGTTTCACCTGTCTATCTGTTTCACCTGTCTATCTGTTTCACCTGTCTATCTGTTTCACCTGTCTGTCTGTTTCACCTGTCTGTCTGTTTCACCTGTCTATCTGTTTCACCTGTCTATCTGTTTCACCTGTCTGTCTGTTTCACCTGTCTATCTGTTTCACATGTCTGTCTGTTTCACCTGTCTATCTGTTTCACCTGTCTGTCTGTTTCACCTGTCTATCTGTTTCACCTGTCTGTCTGTTTCACCTGTCTGTCTGTTTCACCTGTCTATCTGTTTCACCTGTCTGTCTGTTTCACCTGTCTATCTGTTTCACCTGTCTATCTGTTTCACCTGTCTGTCTGTTTCACCTGTCTATCTGTTTCACCTGTCTGTCTGTTTCACCTGTCTATCTGTTTCACCTGTCTGTCTGTTTCACCTGTCTATCTGTTTCACCTGTCTATCTGTTTCACCTGTCTGTCTGTTTCACCTGTCTGTCTGTTTCACCTGTCTGTCTGTTTCACCTGTCTATCTGTTTCACCTGTCTATCTGTTTCACCTGTCTGTCTGTTTCACCTGTCTATCTGTTTCACCTGTCTGTCTGTTTCACCTGTCTATCTGTTTCACCTGTCTGTCTGTTTCACCTGTCTATCTGTTTCCCCTGTATGTCTGTTTCACCTGTCTATCTGTTTCCTCTGTACGTCTGTTTCACCTGTCTATCTGTTTCACCTGTCTGTCTGTTTCACCTGTCTATCTGTTTCACCTGTCTGTCTGTTTCACCTGTCTATCTGTTTCACCTGTCTGTCTGTTTCACCTGTCTATCTGTTTCACCTGTCTATCTGTTTCACCTGTCTGTCTGTTTCACCTGTCTGTCTGTTTCACCTGTCTGTCTGTTTCACCTGTCTATCTGTTTCACCTGTCTATCTGTTTCACCTGTCTGTCTGTTTCACCTGTCTATCTGTTTCACCTGTCTGTCTGTTTCACCTGTCTATCTGTTTCACCTGTCTGTCTGTTTCACCTGTCTATCTGTTTCACCTGTCTGTCTGTTTCACCTGTCTATCTGTTTCCCCTGTACGTCTGTTTCACCTGTCTATCTGTTTCCCCTGTACGTCTGTTTCACCTGTCTATCTGTTTCACCTGTCTGTCTGTTTCACCTGTCTACCTGTTTCCCCTGTACGTCTGTTTCACCTGTCCATCTGTTTCAACTCTGATAGGCTAAGTGGATGTTTCACCATACTGCTTATAACAATCAAATCCTTTCAGATCTCCACAAGTGCGTAGGGTGTAGGTGTTAGTGGATGATCTTGGAGTGGTAGTCCTGCCTTCTTGACCTGTGTCTCTACCCGTCTGCCTGCCTTTCTACCTGTCTGCCTGTCTTCCTGACCTGTGTCTCTACCCGTCTGCCTGCCTTTCTACCTGTCTGCCTGTCTTCCTGACCTGTGTCTCTACCCGTCTGCCTGCCTTTCTACCTGTCTGCCTGTCTTCCTGACCTGTGTCTCTACCCGTCTGCCTGCCTTTCTACCTGTCTGCCTGTCTTCCTGACCTGTGTCTCTACCCGTCTGCCTGTCTTCCTGACCTGTGTCTCTACCCGTCTGCCTGTCTTCCTGACCTGTGTCTCTACCCGTCTGCCTGCCTTTCTACCTGTCTGCCTGCCTTTCTACCTGTCTGCCTGCCTTCCTGACCTGTGTCTCTACCCGTCTGCCTGTCTTCCTGACCTGTGTCTCTACCTGTCTGCCTGCCTTCCTGACCTGTGTCTCTACCCGTCTGCCTGTCTTCCTGACCTGTGTCTCTACCTGTCTGCCTGTCTTCCTGACCTGTGTCTCTACCCGTCTGCCTGTCTTCCTGACCTGGGTCTCTACGTGTCTGCCTGCCTTCCTGACCTGTCTCTACCTGTCTGCCTGCCTTTCTACCTGTCTGCCTGCCTTTCTACCTGTCTGCCTGCCTTCCTGACCTGTGTCTCTACCTGTCTGCCTGCCTTTCTACCTGTCTGCCTGCCTTTCTACCTGTCTGCCTGTCTTCCTGACCTGTGTCTCTACCTGTCTGCCTGCCTTTCTACCTGTCTGCCTGCCTTCCTGACCTGTGTCTCTACCTGTCTGCCTGCCTTTCTACCTGTCTGCCTGCCTTTCTACCTGTCTGCCTGCCTTCCTGACCTGGGTCTCTACCTGTCTGCCTGCCTTCCTGACCTGTGTCTCTACCCGTCTGCCTGTCTTCCTGACCTGGGTCTCTACCCGTCTGCCTGTCTTCCTGACCTGGGTCTCTACCTGTCTGCCTGCCTTCCTGACCTGTCTCTACCTGTCTGCCTGTCTTCCTGACCTGCTATATGAAACTTAACCATTTGGGATCCAAATTAGAGATGCATGCAGCCACTGGTTGCCAAAAATATAACTTCACTAAATCAAATTGTATTGGTAACGTAAAACATATGCAGCAGATGTCATTGCGGGTGTAGCGTAATGCTTGTGTTCCTAGCTCCAGCAGCGCAGTAATATCTAACAATTCATAACAATACACACTAATCTAAAAGTAAAATAATGTAATTAAGAAATATCTAATTATTAGGACAAGCAATGTCGGAGGGGCATTGACTAAAACACAGTAGAATAGAATACAGTATATACATATGAGATGAGTAAAGCAGTATGTAAACACTATTAAAGTGACCAGTGTTCCATTATTAAAGTGACTAGTAAATACAGTAGAATAGAATACAGTATATACATATGAGATGAGTAAAGCATAATGTAAACATTATTAAAGTGACCAGTGTTCCATTATTAAAGTGACCAGTGATTCCATGTCTATGTGTATAAGGAAGCAGCCTCTAAGGTGCAGGGCTGAGTAACTGGGTCGTAGCCAGCTAGTGACAGTGGCAGGGTTCAGGGCAGGGCACTGGGTGGAGGCCAGCTAGTGACAGTGGCAGGGTTCAGGGCAGGGCACTGGGTGGAGGCCAGCTAGTGACAGTGACTAAGTTCAAGGCAGGGCACTAGGTGGAGGCCAGCTAGTGACAGTGGCAGGGTTCAGGGCAGGGCACTGGGTGGAGGCCAGCTAGTGACAGTGGCAGGGTTCAGGGCAGGGCACTGGGTGGAGACCAGCTAGTGACAGTTGCAGGGTTCAGGGCAGGGCACTGGGTGGAGGCCAGCTAATGACAATGGCAGGGTTCAGGGCAGGGCACTGGGTGGAGGCCAGCTAGTGACAATGACTAAGTTCAGGGCAGGGCACTGGGTGGAGGCCAGCTAGTGACAGTGGCAGGGTTCAGAGCAGGGCACTGGGTGGAGGCCAGCTAGTGAAAGTGGCAGGGTTCAGGGCAGGGCACTGGGTGGAGACCAGCTAGTGAAAGTGGCAGGGTTCAGGGCAGGGCACTGGGTGGAGGCCAGCTAGTGACAGTGGCAGGGTTCAGGGCAGGGCACTGGGTGGAGGCCAGCTAGTGACAGTGGCAGGGTTCAGGGCAGGGCACTGGGTGGAGACCAGCTAGTGACAGTGGCAGGGTTCAGGGCAGGGCACTGGGTGGAGGCCAGCTAGTGACAGTGGCAGGGTTCAGGGCAGGGCACTGGGTGGAGGCCAGCTAGTGACAATGGCAGGGTTCAGGGCAGGGCACTGGGTGGAGGCCAGCTAGTGACAATGACTAAGTTCAGGGCAGGGCACTGGGTGGAGGCCAGCTAGTGACAGTGACTAAGTTCAGGGCAGGGCACTGGGTGGAGGCCAGCTAGTGACAGTGACTAAGTTCAGGGCAGGGCACTGGGTGGAGGCCAGGTAGTGACAATGACTAAGTTCAGGGCAGGGCACTGGGTGGAGGCCAGCTAGTGACAGTGACTAAGTTCAGGGCAGGGCACTGGGTGGAGGCCAGCTAATGACAGTGACTAAGTTCAGGGCAGGGCACTGGGTGGAGGCCAGCTAATGACAGTGACTAAGTTCAGGGCAGGGCACTGGGTGGAGGCCAGCTAGTGACAGTGACTAAGTTCAGGGCAGGGCACTGGGTGGAGGCCAGCTAATGGTGGCTATTTAACAGTCTGATGGCCTTGAGATAGAGGCTGTTTTTCAGTCTCTCAGTCCCAGCTTTGATGCACCTGTACTGACCTCGCCTTCTGGATGATAGCGGGGTGAACAGGCAGTGGCTCGGGTGGTTGTTGTCCTTGAAGATCTTTTTGGCCTTCGTGTGACATCGGTGCTGTAGGTGTCAGCTTCAACAGGTAGGTTATGGGTTCATCTCAAAAGTAAAAAAAAAAAAAAAGTTGCTTCCCCTCCTTCCCCTATAGTCTCCACTTCTCTCCTTCTCTCCTTCTCACCTTCTCTCCTTCTCACCTTCTCTCCTTCTCACCTTCTCTCCTTCTCACCCATCTGAAAGACAAGAGATTTAAATGAAAAAACCTACCAGGAGATTTGATTTGTTTTTGTCTATCCAATCAGATCCAATCAGATCACTGCAGATGAAAGAGAGGACATGAGGAGAGAGATGAAGCCACGTTAGACTATTGAGATGCACCCCATCTGATCTCCATGTCATGTTAGTCTTTCAGCTGCACCTCAAAATGGAAGCTACCTAACCTCCTTCGGAGCTTCAAAGGTGTCTGGGTGCACAGAGATGGCATCACCACTGGGGGAGCACGGGCACCATGGTAACCATGTGAGCCAGTAAGTTCACTTCCTTTTGATGTTCTCCTTTCTCAGCTCACATCACACCAACCTCTCTCTCTCTCTCTTTTCCTCTCTCCTCTCCCTCAGTGCCTCTCTCTCCTCTCTCTGTTTCTCTCATTTATCCCTCTATCTTCCTCTCTCTCTTTATCTTCCTCTCTCTCTTTCTCTCTCCCTCAGTCCCCCTCTCTCCTCTCTCTGTTTCTCTAATTTAGCCCTCTATCTTCCTCTCTCTCTTTATCTTCCTCTCTCTCTCTCTCCCTCAGTCCCCCTCTCCCCTCTCTCTGTTTCTCTAATTTAGCCTTCTATCTTCCTCTCTCTCTCTTCCTCTCTCTCCCTCAGTCCCCCTCTCCCTCTCTCTGTTTCTCTAATTTAGCCTTCTATCTTCCTCTCTCTCTCTTCCTCTCTCTCCCTCAGTCCCCCTCTCCCCTCTCTCTGTTTCTCTAATTTAGCCTTCTATCTTCCTCTCTCTCTCTCCTCTCTCTCTCTTTCTCTCTCCCTCAGTCCCCCTCTCCCCTCTCTCTGTTTCTCTAATTTAGCCTTCTATCTTCCTCTCTCTCTTCCTCTCTCCCCTCAGTCCCCCTCTCCCCTCTCTCTGTTTCTCTAATTTAGCCTTCTATCTTCCTCTCTCTCTCTTCCTCTCTCTCCCTCAGTCCCCCTCTCCCCTCTCTCTGTTTCTCTAATTTAGCCTTCTATCTTCCTCTCTCTCTCTTCCTCTCTCTCCCTCAGTCCCCCTCTCCCTCTCTCTGTTTCTCTAATTTAGCCTTCTCTCTCTCTCTCTCTCTCTCTCCTCTCTCTCTCTTTCTCTCTCCCTCAGTCCCCCTCTCCCCTCTCTCTGTTTCTCTATTTTAGCCTTCTATCTTCCTCTCTCTCCCTCTCTCTCCTCTCTCTCTCTCTCTCTCTCCTCTCTCTCTCTTTCTCTCCTTCTATCCCTCTATTCAATTCAATTCAATTAAATTCAAGGGGCTTTATTGGCATGGGAAACATGTGTTAACATTGCCAAAGCAAGTGAGGTAGATAATATATAAAGTGAATATGTGGATCTGTGTAATCTGAGGGAAATATGTGTCTCTAATATGGTCATACATTGGGCAGGAGGTTAGGAAGTGCAGCTCAGTTTCCACCTCATTTTGTGGGCAGTGTGCACATAGCCGGTCTTCTCTTGAGAGCCATGTCTGTCTACGGCGGCCTTTCTCAATAACAAGGCTATGCTCACTCAGTCTGTACATAGTCAAAGCTTTCCTTAAGTTTGGGTCAGTCACAGTGGTCAGGTATTCTGCCGCTGTGTACTCTCTGTTTAGGGCCTAATATCATTCTAGTTTGCTCTGTTTTTTTGTTAATTCTTTCCAATGTATCAAGTAATTATCTTTTTTGTTTTCTCATGATTTGGTTGGGTCTAATTGTGCTGCTGTCCTGGGCTCTGTAGGGTGTGCTTGTGTTTGTGAACAGAGCCCAAGGACCAGCTTGCTTAGGGGACTCTTCTCCTCTATCTCTGTCACACACACCCTCTCTCCTTCTCTCCCTCCCTACCACCCATCTTCCTGTTCTCTCTCTTTCCTTCTCTCCCTCCCTACCACCCAACTTCCTGTTCTCTCTCTTTCCTTCTCTCCCTCCCTACAACCCATCTTCCTGTTCTCTCCCTTTCTTTCTCTCCCTCCCCAACACCCTTCATCCTGTTCTCTCTCTCTCTCCATCTATCTCTCTCTCTCTCTCCTCTCTCTAGCTTTCACAACACACAAGCCAGCTAGATAAATTTCAACCGCACTCGCGATATTGCACACTAAGGTAATTGCGGCCTTGACCATTTGACTAGGAGGCCCCATCCTTGAATGTGTTTATCTTGTTCGAGCATAGCCGCCATTGTATACTATTAGCGCTGCATTGGATTGATTGATAAGGTGCTGCACCCTGGTGGTGGGTACTGGTATTGCGGCCTCACAGCTGGTGAAAAAGACGGTCTGTTTAGTTTTTTGATGAAAGGAAGATAAAAAATAAAAGGAGGATCTCCCTCTTCCCCATCTGGCTCAGAGAGTTCATTTAGTCTCTAACACTCTCCCTCTTCCCCATCTGGCTCAGAGAGTTCATTTAGTCTCTAACACTCTCCCTCTTCCCCATCTGGCTCAGGGAGTTCATTTAGTCTCTAACACTCTCCCTCTTCCCCATCTGGCTCAGGGAGTTCATTTAGTCTCTAACACTCTCCCTCTTCCCCATCTGGCTCAGGGAGTTCATTTAGTCTCTAACACTCTCCCTCTTCCCCATCTGGCTCAGGGAGTTCATTTAGTCTCTAACACTCTCCCTCTTCCCCATCTGGCTCAGGGAGTTCATTTAGTCTCTAACACTCTCCCTCTTCCCCATCTGGCTCAGGGAGTTCATTTAGTCTCTAACACTCTCCCTCTTCCCCATCTGGCTCAGAGAGTTCATTTAGTCTCTAACACTCTCCCTCTTCCCCATCTGGCTCAGGGAGTTCATTTAGTCTCTAACACTCTCCCTCTTCCCCATCTGGCTCAGGGAGTTCATTTAGTCTCTAACACTCTCCCTCTTCCCCATCTGGCTCAGGGAGTTCATTTAGTCTCTAACACTCTCCCTCTTCCCCATCTGGCTCAGAGAGTTCATTTAGTCTCTAACACTCTCCCTCTTCCCCATCTGGCTCAGGGAGTTCATTTAGTCTCTAACACACTCCCTCTCCATCTTCCCCATCTGGCTCAGGGAGTTCATTTAGTCTCTAACACTCTCCCTCGTTCCCTCTTCCCCATCTGGCTCAGGGAGTTAATTTAGTCTCTAACACTCTCCCTCGTTCCCTCTTCCCCATCTGGCTCAGGGAGTTCATTTAGTCTCTAACACACTCCCTCTTCCCCATCTGGCTCAGGGAGTTCATTTAGTCTCTAACGCTCTCCCTCTTCCCCATCTGGCTCAGGGAGTTCATTTAGTCTCTAACACACTCCCTCTTCCCCATCTGGCTCAGGGAGTTCATTTAGTCTCTAACGCTCTCCCTCTTCCCCATCTGACTCAGGGAGTTCATTTAGTCTCTAACACACTCCCTCTCCCTCTTCCCCATCTGGCTCAGGGAGTTCATTTAGTCTCTAACACACTCCCTCTCCCCCATCTGGCTCAGGGAGTTCATTTAGTCTCTAACGCTCTCCCTCTTCCCCATCTGGCTCAGGGAGTTCATTTAGTCTCTAACACTCTCCCTCTTCCCCATCTGGATCAGGGAGTTCATTTAGTCTCTAACACTCTCCCTCTTCCCCATCTGGCTCATGGAGTTCATTTAGTCTCTAACACTCTCCCTCTTCCCCATCTGGCTCAGGGAGTTCATTTAGTCTCTAACGCTCTCCCTCTTCCCCATCTGACTCAGGGAGTTCATTTAGTCTCTAACACACTCCCTCTCCCTCTTCCCCATCTGGCTCAGGGAGTTCATTTAGTCTCTAACACACTCCCTCTTCCCCATCTGGCTCAGGGAGTTCATTTAGTCTCTAACGCTCTCCCTCTTCCCCATCTGGCTCAGGGAGTTCATTTAGTCTCTAACACTCTCCCTCTTCCCCATCTGGATCAGGGAGTTCATTTAGTTTCTAACACACTCCCTCTTCCCCATCTGGCTCATGGAGTTCATTTAGTCTCTAACACTCTCCCTCTTCCCCATCTGGATCAGGGAGTTCATTTAGTCTCTAACACTCTCCCTCTTCCCCATCTGGCTCAGGGAGTTCATTTATTCTCTAACACTCTCCCTCTTCCCCATCTGGCTCAGGGAGTTCATTTCGTCTCTAACGCTCTCCCTCTTCCCCATCTGGCTCAGGGAGTTCATTTAGTCTCTAACACTCTCCCTCTTCCCCATCTGGCTCAGGGAGTTCATTTAGTCTCTAACACTCTCCCTCTTCCCCATCTGGCTCAGGGAGTTCATTTAGTCTCTAACGCTCTCCCTCTTCCCCATCTGGCTCAGGGAGTTCATTTAGTCTCTAACGCTCTCCCTCTTTCCCATCTGGCTCAGGGAGTTCATTTAGTCTCTAACGCTCAACCTCTTCCACATCTGGCTCAGGGAGTTCATTTAGTCTCTAACACTCTCCCTCTTCCCCATCTGGCTCAGGGAGTTCATTTCGTCTCTAACGCTCTCCCTCTTCCCCATCTGACTCAGGGAGTTCATTTAGTCTCTAACACTCTCCCTCCTTCCATCTTTCCCATCTGGCTCAGGGAGTTCATTTCGTCTCTCACGCTCTCCCTCATTCCCTCTTTCTTGTAATCGCTCCTTCACTCATTGCCTCATTTTCTCTCCTCCAATCTTGCCCAGACAATCAGTGTTGTGTGTGTGTGTACATTATGTAGACATATCTTTATAGTTAGTCATGGCTATGAATATATATGTAATCTTTGTGTGCATATATTTATGTTGAATTTGTTTGTATGTTTACTTAGTCATGAACACGTCCCTACTCCTACACTACATGCCCAAAAGTTTGTGGACACCTGCTCATTGAACATATTATTACAAAATCATGGGCATTAATATGGAGTTAGTCTCCCCTTTGCTGCTATAACAGCCTCCCCTCTTCTGGGAAGGCTTTCCACTAGATGTTGGAACATTGCTACGGGGACTTGCTTCTATTCAGCCACAACAGCATTAGTGAGGTCAGGCACTGATATTGGGTGATTAGGCCAGGCTTTCCAAATCATCCCAAAGGTGTTTGATGGGGCTGAGGTCAGGGCACTGTGCAGGCCAGTCAAGTTCTTTCATACCGATCTCGACAAACCATTTCTGGACCTCACTTTGTGCATGAGGGCAATGTCATGCTGAAACAGGAAAGGGCCTTCCCCAAACTATCGCCGCAAAGTTGGAAGCACAGAATTGTCTAGAATGTCATTGTATGCTGTAGCGTTAAGATTTACCTTTACTGGAACTAAGGGGCCTAGCCAGAAGCATGACTCCATCAAACTTTACAGTTATCACTATGCACTGGGGCAGGTTGAGTTCTCCTGGCATCCGCCAAATCCAAATTCCTCTGTCGGACTGGTAGATGGTGACGCGTGATTCATCACTCCAGAGAACACGTTTCCACTGCTCCAGAGTCCAATGGCGGCGAGCTTTACACCACTCCAGCCGACGCTTATCATTGCGCATGGTGATCTTAGGCTTGTATGCGGCTGCTCGGGCCATGGAAACCCATTTCATGAAGCTTCGGACGAATAGTTATTGTGCTGATGCTGCTTCCAGAGGCCGTTTTGAACTAGGTAGTGAGTGTTGCAACCGAGGACCAGTGGCGACCTGTCATTCAGGGCAGAGCCCCACCGGTTTTGAGACACACATTTCTAGCAACAACAAATAAAATATATATAGAGAGAGAGTTTTTGGGGGAGGGGGCTTACATTTTCTGGATGTTATTCTGACATTAATACGTGTGACATATCAGTTTGCAAACAATGTAAAAAGAATAATAATAATAATCATTGAGTTAATACATCCACATTCAAACATGGTCTCTTTTTGCTTTGTTGAGTGAGGCAGCTCCAAAATGCAGGTGTTTCAACCTAGCTCTATGCTTCCTCTGGTGGTGGCGCAGCCAGATGAAAATATGAAGTGTATGGGTTGGTAAGGTTCTCTAGCTGCACCGTGATTGGCTCAATGTTCTGTCACTCATGGGGACAATAAGTCACCGCCAAGTCCAAGGGTAGAGCTCGAAAATTCAAGATCCTTGGGTGCTGCAATAGAATTACATTTGAAGTGCTCATCCAAGAAGGCTCAAGGTCATTGGCCATAGATAAAATCACATCAAATCACATTATATCTACAGTAGCTTTGATTGGACTGATCATGTCAACATCATACTTTCAAAATCTTCGCTAGCAGTCATCATCATGAATTAAGTCGACAATCTACTTGCAAATCCTTGTCATATGAAGAGAAATAATGGAGAAGAATTAAAGATAAAATGTATCGGTGCCTCACCCTAATAATTTGGTCTATTTTCCCCTCTTAATTCCGCCTACTGTTCTGACTTGGTGGTGCACATGTAGCCTGTAACCTGTTTTAGAGAAATGTCATTATCGAATGTAGCAGTGGTAAGGTGTTGGGACTGCTGTTGGGACTTAGTTTTGGGCACCGTTTGTCACCGTTATAGTGTACTTAATGTACTGTTTAGTGTTGTGTAGTGGCTTTGATGACATGCCTCCCACATTTCTTGGTTTTGTTTGCCCCACCAGATTGACATGCTAAAATCGCCACTGCCAAGGACAGATGGTTTTTACACGCTTCAGCACTTGGTGGTCCCGTTTTGTGAGCTTGTGTGGCCTACCACTTTGCAGCGGAGCCGTTGTTGCTCCTAGACGTTTCCACTTCACAATAACAGCACTTTCAGTTGACCAGGGCCGATCTAGTAGGGCAGAAAATGACTTGTTGGAAGGGTGGCATTCTATGACGGTGCCATGTTGAAAGTCACTGAGCTCTTCAGTACGGACCATTCTACTGCCAATGTTTGTCTATGGAGATTGCATGGGTGTGTGATCGATTCTTTGTATATACATTTGTATATATAGTGTATTTTCAAAAGCTGTCTTTGTGAGATGGCGGAGGGAGGTAGAGGTAGAGAGGTAGAGAGAAAGAGAGAGAGAGGTAGAGAGAGAGCGGTAGAAAGAGCGAGAGAGAGCGGTAGAGAAAGAGCGGTAGAGAGAGAAAGAGAGATAGCGGTAGAGAGAGAAAGAGAGAGAGAGGTAGAGAGAAAGAGAGAGAGAGAGCGGTAGAGAGAGAGAGAGAGAGAGAGAGAGAGAGTGAGCAAGAGAGCGGTAGAGAGAGAAAGAGAGAGAGAGGTAGAGAGAAAGAGAGAGAGCCCCAGCAGGGCCACAGCGCTGTGCTGTCTCCATGGAAGTAGCAGTGAGGGAGGTTGAGTTGGAACCTAATAAAGGGAGGACAATAAGCACACACACCCCACACACATACACACTTCCCCCAGCCTAATAAAGCAGCTTTGGATAGCCCTGAACTAGCCAGCAGCAATCTCTAAAAGGACTCTCCATCTCCCTTAGTGCAGCACACAACCTCTCCATCTCGCTATTTCTCTCTCTGACACACACACACACAAGTTTGAACACAAAAACTCTCTCTCACACACACGCACACACAAACCATGCACCCATCAGTCAATGACCATCTCAATGAAGTTAACAACTCACTCACTGATAAGTCAATGGCTCTTCTCGCTACTCTCTCCTCTCCTTTTCTCTCTCCTCCTTTTCTCCATCTCTCCTCTCCTTTTCTCTCTCCTCCTTTTCTCCATCTCTCCTCTCCTTTTCTCTCTCCTCCTTTTCTCCATCTCTCCTCTCCTTTTCTCTCTCCTCCTTTTCTCCATCTCTCTCCTTTTCTCTCTCCTCCTTTTCTCCATCTCTCCTCTCCTTTTCTCTCTCCTCCTTTTCTCCATCTCTCCTCTCCTTTTCTCTCTTCTCCTTTTCTCCATCTCTCCTCTCCTTTTCTCTCTTCTCCTTTTCTCCATCTCTCCTCTCCTTTTCTTTTCTCTCTCCTCTCCCCTCTTCTTCCCCATTCTACTGGAGCACACCAGCTACATGTGTCACTATGGCAACCTCTCCACTTGACAGCACTTTCTCTGCCAGTCCAGATGAGTCTGACGAGCCACTCCTCAAGCTGGACTAAGTTACCTAGTTACAGTATTTAGCCAATGAGGAGGTCTATCTCAGAAAGAACACCTACTGTAAATGAATCATTCTTTAATATTGCAGCCTATTTTTTGTTAAAGATTCCCACTTAGTTTTCTGTCAGTTTCTTTGTGGTATATTTCTGAGCACTCTCCCTATGCTCTTTCACTCTTGGTCTCTTCTCTCGCTCTCTCATGCTCTAATCTCCCTCTCTTTCTGTTAAGGGATTTTTTATCAATAATGACTAATTATGTATACATTTCAATCAGGACTGACTAATCAGAATACTATTATGTTACTGTATAGATGTATGAATTTTATTTGAATCCTAGTACTGAATATAATGTGTGTAATTATAATCAAGAATTAGAACAATGACTGTCTGTTCCTTGGTAGAAACGAATGAACTTATCGTCAGACTGGCTAGAATGCTTATCTACACAGGAAGACCTTGGCTCGGTCATAAATGATCTAAATTGGTGAGAGACGATGTAGGAAGGCTTGAGAACTATACTGCCATTGTACCGGAGTGGAGCAGGGACGGGACAGATCGAAAACTAATGACGTCACTTTCCGTTTATAACCTGTGGTAAATTGTATCATGTTCAGTACTCTCGAGAATAAACAATAGTGCTTGATTTTGAGACTGGTCTCCGCCCATTTTATGCAAATACGTTTCTTACAAATCCTTAGAAATGGGCTGAGTGTACTAATTTAATTGGGTATTAAACATATAGGAATTTAATTCCTCTATCACTTTCTCAATTCAATTCTATTCAAAGGGATTTATTGGCATGGGAGACATATGTTTACATTGCCAAAGCAATGTACACTGAACAAAAACATAAACGCAACATGCAACAATTTCAAAGATTTTAATGTTATAGTTCATATAAGGAAAAGGAAATCTGTCAATTGAAATAAATTCATTAGGTCCTGATTTATGGATTTCACATGACTGGGAACACAGATATGCACCCTTTGGTCACAGATACAGTGCCTTGCGAAAGTATTCAGCCCCCTTGAACTTTGCGACCTTTTGCCACATTTCAGGCTTCAAACATAAAGATATAAAACTGTACTTTTTGTGAAGAATCAATAACAAGTGGGACACAATCATGAAGTGGAACGACATTTATTGGATATTTCAAACTTTTTTTAACAAATCAAAAACTGAAAAATTGGGCCTGCCCATACTATAACCCCACCACCACCATGGGGCACTCTGTTCACAATGCTGACATCAGAAAACCACTTACCCACAATACACAATACACGCTGTCTGCCATCTGCCTGGTACAATTGAAACCAGGATTCATCCATGGAGAGCACACTTCTCCAGCGTGCCAGTGGCCATCGAAGGTGAGCATTTGTCCATTGAACTCGGTTACGATGCTGAACTGCAGTCAGGTCAAGAGCCTGGTGAGGATGACGAGCATACGGATGAGCGTCCCTGAGACGGTTTCTGACCGTTTGTGCAGAAATTCTTCGGTTTTGTGCAAACCCACAGTTTGATCAGCTGTCATCAAACCCACAGTTTGATCAGCTGTCATCAAACCCACAGTTTCATCAGCTGTCATCAAACCCACAGTTTGATCAGCTGTCATCAAACCCACCGTTTGATCAGCTGTCCGGGTGGCTGGTCTCAGACAAACCCACAGTTTGATCAGCTGTCCGGGTGGCTGGTCTCAGACAAACCCACAGTTTGATCAGCTGTCCGGGTGGCTGGTCTCAGACAAACCCACAGTTTGATCAGCTGTCCGGGAGGCTGGTCTCAGACAAACCCACAGTTTGATCAGCTGTCCGGGTGGCTGGTCTCAGACAAACCCACAGTTTGATCAGCTGTCCGGGTGGCTGGTCTCAGACGACCCCGCTGGTGAAGAAGCCAGATGTGGAGGTCCTGGGCTGGCGAGGTTACATGAAATTAAAGTACTGATGAAAGTACTGCCTGATGAAAGTACTGATGAAAGTACTGCCTAATTCTCTAAAATGATTTTGGAGGCGGCTTATTGTAAATAAAGAATTCACATATAATTATCTGGCAACAGCTCTGGTGGACATTCCTGTAGTCAGCATGCCAATTACACGCTCCCTCAACTTGAGACATCTGTGGCATTGTGTTGTGTAACAAAACTGCACATTTTAAAGTGGCTTTTTATTGTCCCCAGCACAAGGTGCACCCGTGTAATGATCATGCTGTTGAATCGGCTTCTTGATATGCCACATCTGTCAGGTGGATGGATTATCTTGGCAAATGCTCACAAACAGGGATATAAACAAAAGTGTGCAAAAAATGCCCCATTCTGTCTTGTTCCCCATTCTTCTTTAAACAACAGTATAGGCTTGGAATTGTTGGTTAGTTAGGGTCAGTGGATACACAAATACTAAGAGATGAGAATATCTTTGTTCAGTCGTTCTCTCCAGACACACTCCGCTCAGCCGGGGGATGTAGAAAGGTCTAGAGAGGTCTCAAATGGAACATTGGCATTCGTTGAGACCCAGGGCAACTCTATTCCCTCCCTGACAACCTTTCAGAATCCTGTAGAGCGGTTTTATGAGACAGAAGATGAAACTGCAGCGCTGAGAGCAACACAAACACAACAGTGAGTGCTGCACTCCAACTATCACAGCCTGGGTCCATTTTATCCCTACAGTGGGCCAATCGCTGCCTTTTATAGAGTACCAGTACACACTTCTTATAGTATCTCTGTGCATCACACACGCTTGGTTCAGTTCCTAACATTTCACACTGTGGTCATTTAGCAGACGCGCTCATCCAGAGTTACTTAGTGAGTGAATACATTTTCCTGCTGGTCCCCCGTGGGAATCAAACCCACAACCCTGGTGTTGCAAGCACCATGCTCTACTAACTGAGCGACACGGGACTGTCATGACGTCACGCCACCTCTGAGACCAGGGAGGATATGAGTCATATTGTGGAGAGTAAGTCCCTTCTCCTTGGTGAAACACACACACAGAAACAGAGAGATACACATATTAACACACACACACACACACAGAGAAACACAGAGATACACACACAGAGATACACAAAAACACACACACAGAAACAGAGAGATACACATTTTAACACACACACACAGAAACAGAGAGATACACATATTAACACACACACACACACAGAAACACAGAGATACACACACAGAGATACACAAACACACACACACACACAGAGAAACAGAGAGATACACATTTTAACACACACAGAGAAACAGAGAGATACACATTTTAACACACACAGAGAAACAGAGAGATACACATTTTAACACACACACACAGAAACAGAGAGATACACATATTAACACACACACACACACACACAGAAACACAGAGATACACACACAGAGATACACAAAAACACACACACACACAGAAACAGAGAGATACACACACAGATACACACACACACACACACACACACACACACACACACACACACACACAAACAGAGAGATACACACACAGAGATACACAAAAACACACACACACACAGAAACAGAGAGATACACACACAGAGATACACAAAAACACACACACACACAGAAACAGAGAGATACACACACAGATACACACACACACACACACACACACAGAAACAGAGAGATACACACACAGAGATACATACACACAAACACAAACACACACACACACACATAGTGTGTGGCCTTGAGGTGACGGTTGAGTACACCCCTCACTGTTTCTGTGTATACCTCTGGGAGAACATGGGGGAAGAGTGGTGTCCATGCACCACTGGAGATAGACACACAGAGAGTACACACACTGAGAACACACACAGACTGTCAATCACAATCCCCAATCTTATTTAACCCTTCACCGATTCCCTGTATCCCTCTCAGTCCTCTGAGAGTCCTGAACCGCTACGACCCAGCAAATCATGTCTGTCATCTGTAGCTCAGATCTACTCACTCTCCTTCATATGACACAAACACACACACACACACACACACACACACACACACACACACACACACACACACACACACACACACACACACACACACACACACACACACACACACACACACACACACACACCTGGTCTAAATCATTGCTCATAGCCTGAATCTGAAGTGGTTGTGGTGTGTGCCATCTGCAATTGCAGGCCATTAGGCAGAAGAGGGAATTGCCTCAGGCCTCACATTGTCCAGGGGTCTCATGAGCTGGGCTTCATTTAAAAAAAGAATACTAGTAATATATAGATTTTAATATAATTTCTCCCTTAAGGCCCCCCCCCCCCCCACACACTCCGTTTGACACACTCTCCTTGTCTCACACACACACAAACACACACATTGTATCTCCAGCACACACAAAGCAGCTCAACACACACCTCTCCTTCAAGGCTGTGTAAACCATGTTGATTCTTTCAGGCTTTGCAGAAACCAGGAACTATGTACAGACAGCCCAGACTGGGACGTGAATACACTTTTAAAGTTAAACAAGGTCTTAAAATTAAATAAAAACACGCCTTTCCAACAATTTCAAAACAGTTTTCATAACAGAACAGATTCAAAAAACGGCAGATATTTTACAGCAGTGAGTTTCACCAGAGGTCATCATAAGAAGTTTTACAAATCTATTAAAATGGGTATATTCATAATTATTTTGGTGTCTGTTCAACAAATATACACACCTGCAAATAAATGATGCAAGTGCTGTCTTGGTAAGGGCTCTGGGGGGCTCCTAGTCCTGTTAAGGGCCCTGGGGGGCTCCTAGTCCTGTTAAGGGCCCTGGGGGGCTCCTAGTCCTGTTAAGGGCCCTGGAGGGCTCCTAGTCTTGGTAAGGGCTCTGTGGGGCTCCTAGTCCTGTTAAGGGCTCTGGAGGGCTCCTAGTCTTGGTAAGGGCTCTGGAGGGCTCCTAGTCTTGGTAAGGGCTCTGGAGGGCTCCTAGTCTTGGTAAGGGCTCTGGAGGGCTCCTAGTCTTGGTAAGGGCTCTGGAGGGCTCCTAGTCTTGGTAAGGGCTCTGGAGGGCTCCTAGTCTTGGTAAGGGCTCTGGAGGGCTACAGGAAGTGTAGGCTGCATTCTGCACCAGACTAGTGCTTGTTTTACATTTCCATGTAAAACCAGGGCTGTGTCCCAATTATCTCTCCTTGCTCCCAAAGTTTGTACACTGATTTCAAAGTTAATGACCGGGGTAAGACGCAAGGGTGAAACTCCCACTAGCCCAAACCTCGACCAACC
>NW_027011617.1:333237-338237 GCF_036934945.1 Oncorhynchus masou masou | reverse complement strand
TACTACACCTGTTGTATTCAGCACTTCACTGAAAGGTCTACTACACCTGTTGTATTCAGCATTTCACTGAAAGGTCTACTACACCTGTTGTATTCAGCATTTCACTGAAAGGTCTACTACACCTGTTGTATTCAGCATTTCACTGAAAGGTCTACTACACCTGTTGTATTCAGCATTTCACTGAAAGGTCTACTACACCTGTTGTATTCAGCATTTCACTGAAAGGTCTACTACACCTGTTGTATTCAGCATTTCACTGAAAGGTCTACTACACCTGTTGTATTCAGCATTTCACTGAAAGGTCTACTACACCTGTTGTATTCAGCATTTCACTGAAAGGTCTACTACACCTGATGTATTCAGCATTTCACTGAAAGGTCTACTACACCTGTTGTATTCAGCACTTCACTGAAAGGTTTACTACACAAGTTGTATTCATCATGTCACTGTAAGGTCCACTACACCTGTTGTATTCAGCATTTCACGGTAAGGTCTACTACACCAGTTGTATTCGGAGCATGTGACAAATAACATTTGATTTGATTTGTATCAGTTGCCGTGACAGCAGTGTAAATCACAACAGGTATGTGTATCATCATTCTCCCAAGGTCCTCTCCTCCTCCCTCTCTGGAGTCCCCCTCTCCTCCCCTCCTCTCATCCTCATCTCCTCCGACCTTGTGTTCCCTTTCTCTAGGGAGTCTGACGCCTGTCCTACTGTCAACACTAAATCTACTCTCTAACCAGGGAGGAGGAGGAGGAGGAGGAGAGAGACTCTCAGGAACCAAGATACACTTGGGCTCAATACAGTCATTCATTCTACTGTAAATGAGACACACACTTACTCACACACTCACATACAAGGCACACTTGTATCTAGTGTGAGCATGTCTGTTTCTAAACCAATCGAATCGACCGATCCTGCTGCTTGACAGCCTATCCCCTGGGGTGTCTTTGACACGTCCACTTGATGACATGGTTCTTAGATCAATAACCAATAACATGCCAATCACCAATCAACCCTCTGGTTAGAAAAACACTCCACAGTGACTAAAACCACATGAATGGATAGATCTACAATTATACCTTCGTCCTTCCATCCTTCCATTCCTGATGAGAAGTGAATTGAAAGAGGAGAGATGTGGAATGACTTGAAGCTCATTGGCTGGAACATGAAATACTAGAGGGCTGGCCCACGTGGGTTAGGGTTATGTTTAGTGAAATGTTTAAAACTAGGGGATTTTGTGACTAATTGACGTAAGACAGTCATTTTGGTTATACATTGTGCATGTATGACCTACACATTGACACATCCAGCCCAAAGTGGGAGGTTTAGAGACTACTTAGTAGGCCCCAAAGTGGGAGGTTTAGAGACTACTTAGTAGGCCCCAAAGTGGGAGGTTTAGAGACTACTTAGTAGGCCCCAAAGTGGGAGGTTTAGAGACTACTTAGTAGGCCCCAAAGTGGGAGGTTTAGAGACTACTTAGTAGGCCCCAAAGTGGGAGGTTTAGAGACTACTTAGTAGGCCCCAAAGTGGGAGGTTTAGAGACTACTTAGTAGGCCCCAAAGTTCTCAAACGTATCTTTAACATACCACGAGAACAAAGCATTGTATTGTTCATTAGAATATAGCTTTCGGCTCTATGCAGTGCATGGTGGGAGCGTACTGTCTTGTTGCTCTCCAGTAGTTCATGGGCCTTGATGGGGTGGTCGAGGCTGGGCTTGCCCACGTAGACATCACCGTCTTGGGGGAAGGCTGAGAGCAGGGAGAGAAGAGCTCCAGGATTCACGTAGTTATCATCGTCAACATGACACAGCCACCTGGAAGGAGAGGGGACAACACAGGAATCGGTTCCAAACTGAAGTGAACAGTTGATCCCTTTCCTCTGTTCTAATTACAACCAAGGCTTGATTCCAAACTAAACACTGGGACCTTGTCTCTGCCCTTTCTTCTATCAGGCTTGAAGTCAAACCCTACAGTTTCGTACAAAATGTTCATAAAAATGTCTGGAACTTGACAACTTCTACTTTTTAACGTGATCGCTATGTCCTGTAAAGTGATAGTCTATCTATGTCCTGTAAAGTGATAGTCTCGCTATGCCCTGTAAAGTGATAGTCTCTCTATGTCCTGTACAGTGATAGTCTCTCTATGTCCTGTACAGTGATAGTCTCGCTATGTCCTGTACAGTGATAGTCTCTCTATGTCCTGTACAGTGATAGTCTCTCTATGTCCTGTAAAGTGATAGTCTCTCTATGCCCTGTACAGTGATAGTCTCTCTATGTCCTGTAAAGTGATAGTCTCTCTATGTCCTGTACAGTGATAGTCTCTCTATGTCCTGTAAAGTGATAGTCTCTCTATGTCCTGTAAAGTGATAGTCTCTCTATGTCCTGTACAGTGATAGTCTCTCTATGCCCTGTAAAGTGATAGTCTCTCTATGTCCTGTACAGTGATAGACTATCTATGTCCTGTAAAGTGATAGTCTCTCTATGTCCTGTAAAGTGATAGTCTCGCTATGTCCTGTACAGTGATAGTCTCTCTATGTCCTGTAAAGTGATAGTCTCTCTATGTCCTGTAAAGTGATAGACTATCTATGTCCTGTAAAGTGATAGTCTCTCTATGTCCTGTAAAGTGATAGTCTCGCTATGTCCTGTACAGTGATAGTCTCTCTATGTCCTGTAAAGTGATAGTCTCTCTATGTCCTGTACAGTGATAGTCTCTCTATGTCCTGTACAGTGATAGTATCGCTATGTCCTGTAAAGTGATAGTATCGCTATGTCCTGTAAAGTGATAGTCTCTCTATGTCCTGTAAAGTGATAGTCTATCTATGTCCTGTAAAGTGATAGTCTCGCTATGCCCTGTACAGTGATAGTCTCTCTATGCCCTGTAAAGTGATAGTCTCTCTATGTCCTGTAAAGTGATAGTCTCGCTATGTCCTGTAAAGTGATAGTCTATCTATGTCCTGTAAAGTGATAGTCTATCTATGTCCTGTAAAGTGATAGTCTCTCTATGTCCTGTAAAGTGATAGTCTCTCTATGTCCTGTAAAGTGATAGTCTATCTATGTCCTGTAAAGTGATAGTCTATCTATGTCCTGTAAAGTGATAGTCTCTCTATGTCCTGTAAAGTGATAGTCTCTCTATGTCCTGTAAAGTGATAGTCTCTCTATGTCCTGTAAAGTGATAGTCTATCTATGTCCTGTAAAGTGATAGTCTATCTATGTCCTGTAAAGTGATAGTCTCTCTATGTCCTGTAAAGTGATAGTCTCGCTATGCCCTGTAAAGTGATAGTCTATCTATGCCCTGTAAAGTGATAGTCTCTCTATGTCCTGTACAGTGATAGTCTCTCTATGCCCTGTAAAGTGATAGTCTATCTATGTCCTGTAAAGTGATAGTCTATCTATGTCCTGTAAAGTGATAGACTATCTATGTCCTGTAAAGTGATAGTCTATCTATGTCCTGTAAAGTGATAGACTATCTATGTCCTGTAAAGTGATAGTCTATCTATGTCCTGTAAAGTGATAGACTATCTATGTCCTGTAAAGTGATAGACTATCTATGTCCTGTAAAGTGATAGACTATCTATGTCCTGTAAAGTGATAGACTATCTATGTCCTGTAAAGTGATAGTCTATCTATGTCCTGTAAAGTGATAGACTATCTATGTCCTGTAAAGTGATAGTCTATCTATGTCCTGTAAAGTGATAGTCTCTCTATGTCCTGTAAAGTGATAGTATATCTATGTCCTGTAAAGTGATAGTCTATGTGTTTCTCTCTGTCTAGGTTGGGCTGGTCACTCACTTCTTATCGGAGGCCATGAAGTGGTCATATTCAGCAGACATCTTACAGGACAGAGCCTGGTGACTGTGGTCCGACGGACAATCTGTCACGATCACATTGTAACCTGTATATAAAAATAATTTCAGTCAGAGCACATATCAATGTGTTCATTTTACAACACTCTGACATGAGACTTAAATGAGATTAAAACTGGAACTGTTGTCTAATAAACAACTATTAATCATTACAACTGTTAATACAACAAGTCTCTCCTTGCTTGTGATTGGTGGAGCTGAAGACCTACCTCTGGAGGTGATGTCTTCATCCTCCGTGTCTGTAAAGATGAACGTCTAGAGAAGGAGGAGAGAGAGAGATATAACACACACACACACACACCCCACACACACACACACACACACACACACACACACACACACACACACACACACACACACACACACACACACACACACACACACACACACACACACACACAGACACCCCCTCACACAGACAGCCCCCCCACACGGACACACACACGCAGCGAAATAATGGAGGACAGATTACTACTGACAGAAACAGGCTGCACCATTAGCTGGAGGGAAGACATGCACACACACACAGTCACAGACCCACTTGAACCTTTGACCCTCGCTGCCATTACATTGAAGGCAGCGTGACACAGCAACACTACCCTCCCATTGGGAGATGACAAAGCCTTGACTTCTGCTCCCAACACTTCCTCTGTAGACTCGGAAAGCTTGTTCTCTCTCTCTCTCTCTCTCTCTCTCTCTCTCTCTCTCTCTCTCTCTCTCTCTCTCACACCAACAGACTCAGTGATCTAAACGGCATGCTATCTATTTCTATTTCCCTACAGTAGTACAGCACTGTGTAGCTGGTCCACCACTGACCTCTGTTGGTCACGACTAGCAACAACAGCAAACACTGAAACTACAGATACGCTATATATAGAAAAGTATGTGGACACCCCTTCAATTTTGTGGATTCGGCTATTTCAGCCACACCCGTTGCTGACAGTCCGACGAAATAATCTGTGTTTGGGGAATGGGGCAAAATGAGGTAAATACAGAAATGGTTTGTTGAGATCGGTGTGGAAGAACTTGACTGGCCTGCACAGAGCCCTGACCTCAACCCCATTGAACACCTTTGGAATGAATTGGAACGCTGACTGGGAGCCAGGCCTAATCGCTCAACATCAGTGCCCAACCT
>NW_027011617.1:313237-328237 GCF_036934945.1 Oncorhynchus masou masou | reverse complement strand
GGAGGAGAGAGAGGCGCGTGCCGTGGAACCTCCCGGTGCTCTTCACCGCGAGGAAGATGTCCGTTAACCTCAACAGGGATGGAGTGATGACAACCCTTCTCTGTTCCAAAGCCCTCAACGTGTCTCTCCTTCTCTGTATCTCCGCTTGTAAGCCACCAACAGTCTGGTTCATAGTAGAGACAGCGGCGGGTTGTCGAGGAAACCTGACCGGCTTTGGTGACTCCTTTGCCGCGGAGAGAGGCGTCTCTTGAATCGAGCGCAGTAAGTCTTCCCCGAACGGATTGTGAATAGAATTGAGTTTGTGGAGATTCCGCGTCCTTAGTTGAAAGTCCACGATTAAAACGATGAAGAACATTAATATAAAAACAGGGAGTGCCTGAAGCATCCTCCTTCTGTGCATGATGAACTGAGATTGTAGGCTATTTCATTTGAAGAGCGATAGAAAGTGTCTGTGATCAAGGGGGTATTATGTCTCGACCCGTTGAATACATCCACAACTTCCTTCTGTAGTGTATTCTGATCTAATTTAGTGATCATCCTCCAATGACAAGCGCCTTCCGTTGACAAATCATTCTGACACTTGCCCCACGTATTTTATATGGGCTATAAATTCATTTTTGTTATGACAATTTTAAGTTTAAAAAAGTTTGGCCACTCATTGTGACCTTAATAAATATGAAATGATCCACATCGAAGTTGTAAAGTGTATTCTCAAACTGATATGCATTTTTCTGGCAACTTCCCATCAAAACTTTTATAACGGTCTCTCTCACCAACTGTCGACTTTTCTATGAACCATTTTCTTTCATGAGTTTGACATTTTTGTCTTATGTGAGTCTGTCTGGTCTCGTAGCTACACAACGGTCCTCCTACCTGTCACTTCTCTCTCGGGTTTCAGCGCCAGCGGAAGGGAGGAGATATGTGTCATTCGTTCCCTCATCACTGCAATCACTCCGCCTCTTCCCTTCGGTAAAGGCATTGTGCGTAATTTGAATGACAAATTAACAGTAGAGAGGACACATTAAATCCCGTTGGGATTTAGTAAGGTTTTTATTGTTTAAATCCACATACCAATTTTAACATTGTATTTGTAACAGAAAGTAACATAACGTTTGATGAATAATAACGTTTTAGTGACACTTCCTCGAGTCAGTGCACATCTGCCAGAGCCTCCATCCATAGGCTATGACTCACCATTTTAAAGAATCCCCCCCAAAACTACATTGTAAAATAGAAAAGACAATTCCTGACAGCTTTTGAAACTGATGAGACACTACCGGTCAGACAAGCAATAGGGTGGGCTATTTTCTGAATGAGAACATTCATTGTAAAAACCCATCTAATCTTCACTTTCTCTCTCTTTCTCTCTCACTCTCTTTCTCTCCAGGGAGAGAATCTCATACCAGAGATGAGTTCTTGCTTGTGGCACAAAAGCCTAGACTGTTTATGGGTTAATCCTCAACAGGTTCTGTCCATTTCTGACATGACTAGGAGCTTAACTGTTATTGGCAATGCCCAAATAATTCTCCCGGCGCCTCCCAAATGGCACCCTATTCCCTAGTGCGTTATTTTTGGCCAGGGTCATAGGGCTCTGGGCAAATGTAGTGCACTGTGTGGGGGATAGGATTCTATTTGTGACGGAGCCTTCATCTGTAGATGTGGGGGAAGGAAGCTGCAAGACAACTGCATAGCGTGCAGGGGCTTGATCTGAAGTATGACTAAATGAATAGTCCAGACTGATAAGGCCTTGGCAGAGGCTACAGGGGTTCGTTTACGCAGAGAGAGAGAGAAGCACATAGGCTAGTAGAGGTTAATGAATGTCATCACACCGGAGATGGATTTGATGAATTATCAATCATAATGCATGCCCATTGCCCACATCATGTTCCCCAAGCGTTGCCAATTAGAGCCGTAATTATGGTGTGCAGTAGGGCCTAATCGCTGCAGAGGCCACAGTCAATCAGAAAAGGCCTGTCACAGATGAAACTCGTCCTAATTGCGGTGGGAGGGAAGCGGGGGTTCTCAGAAGACTTGTGACTTGCCCCAGGCAAAACTCTGGACCTTTGGCTCCAAATCAGATTCCGCTTTAGGCTAATATTCAGTTTTACAGTCCTGTATGCAATATTTCTGCTTGTAGAGTATTCACACAACACTGTCTTTATCCCAGTAAGCATCACATTACTTTAGGCTCGTTCTTGTCTTTGCATACAGTATACAGGCTGTCCTCCCCTTTCAGGGACAGCGTTTGATAAAAGAGAGAAAGAGAAGTTTATAAAGAGAAAGAGGCTGATACAATTAATTCACCAGAGAATCAACAAGGGGACAAACGCACAACCTTCATCCGCACCTTTGTTTGTTTGTCCTTTCTCAGCCTTCTCTTCTTACCATCCATCCCTCCATCCCTCGCTTCACTCCTACTGACCAGCTGCCTTCCTTTCTCTCTCTCTCTCTCCCTCTCTCTCTCTTTCTCCTCCACCTCTACACCTCCCTCCCCCCATTCCCACATCCCCCGGTCTCTTTCTTTGTCCTCCATCCCCTCCCCTCCACCCAATCCCACATCCACCTGCTCAGTCCCCCAGGTAAACCCTAGACGTCCTGGGCACACCCCAGCTAGGCAAGGCCCAGGATCGGTTTACGGCCTAGCTGAAAAGGCCCTTTTAAAACAGCAAGTACATTGCTCTCCACTTTGAACAAAGACCCAGAGAGTCAAGGGAGCCTTTTAGCAGGGCTTTGTATCTCAGCCCCAATCTATACAGAGGACCAAGGATGCATCCCAAATGGCACCCTGTTACCTATAGGCCCCCTGGTAAAAAAGTAGTGCACTAAATAGAGAATAGGGTGCAATTTGGGATGCAAACCAGACAGGGGATTAGACTGTGTTCAAGTGTGGCTTTTTATTGGAGATACATAAAAGAGGTTTATCCTACAAGTCCTTTACTATAGAAATGAATAAATAACTCTTTATACGCTTTCAAATGTGGCAAAGGTGTCATTTATATGAATTAGACAATGCACCTACAGCACTGCAGGCTACAGAGTCACATTCACATCCCATACATGACAAATGGTCTGATACCCATGAAGCCAATTTCCAGTAATATGTAAATGTATAAGACTAAGCTATGGCTGGGCTCCGGTCCTATATAGCCATTTAGGTCAAGCCAGGCAATTCAAAGATCTGCACAAATTAACTGATGTGACTTTTACACAATCATTCAAATAACAAAAAGCTTCATTTCTTGTTTACGTGCAGTGCACCTTTGGGGCTAGTAGGTGTTGTAACGGCTGTCTTCCTCCTCCGTCGAGGAGGAGGAGTAGTAAGGATCGGAGGACCAATGCGCAGCGTGATACATACTAAAACAAAGACAAATCAAAGGAACTAAGGTCAGAACGTGACAGGTGTCATCAAATCCCTTCATCACTCAAGGGAGACATGGTCATCTGACCTTGAATACAGAGCAATGAGGCTGGGAAGAAGTCGAGCGCTAATTCCCTGTAGCATGGAGGGAACCACTCAGCAGGGGGTCCTTACCTGCAGAAGGAGGGTAGATAGAGTGTCCTTCTGTGGGAAAGAGAGAGCTAATTCCCTGTAGCATGGAGGGAACCACCCAGCAGGGGGTCCTTACCTCCAGAAGGAGGGTAGATAGAGTGTCCTTCTGTGGGAAAGAGAGAGCTAATTCCCTGTAGCATGGAGGGAACCACCCAGCAGGGGGTCCGTACCTCCAGAAGGAGGGTAGATAGAGTGTCCTTCTGTGGGAAAGAGAGAGCTAATTCCCTGTAGCATGGAGGGAACCACCCAGCAGGGGGTCCTTACCTCCAGAAGGAGGGTAGATAGAGTGTCCTTCTGTGGGAAAGAGAGAGCTAATTCCCTGTAGCATGGAGGGAACCACCCAGCAGGGGGTCCTTACCTCCAGAAGGAGGGTAGATAGAGTGTCCTTCTGTGGGAAAGAGAGAGCTAATTCCCTGTAGCATGGAGGGAACCACTCAGCAGGGGGTCCTTACCTCCAGAAGGAGGGTAGATAGAGTGTCCTTCTGTGGAAAAGAGAGAGCTAATTCCCTGTAGCATGGAGGGAACCACCCAGCAGGGGGTCCGTACCTCCAGAAGGAGGGTAGATAGAGTGTCCTTCTGTGGGAAAGAGAGAGCTAATTCCCTGTAGCATGGAGGGAACCACCCAGCAGGGGGTCCGTACCTCCAGAAGGAGGGTAGATAGAGTGTCCTTCTGTGGGAAAGAGAGAGCTAATTCCCTGTAGCATGGAGGGAACCACCCAGCAGGGGGTCCTTACCTCCAGAAGGAGGGTAGATAGAGTGTCCTTCTGTGGGAAAGAGAGAGCTAATTCCCTGTAGCATGGAGGGAACCACCCAGCAGGGGGTCCGTACCTCCAGAAGGAGGGTAGATAGAGTGTCCTTCTGTGGGAAAGAGAGAGCTAATTCCCTGTAGCATGGAGGGAACCACCCAGCAGGGGGTCCTTACCTCCAGAAGGAGGGTAGATAGAGTGTCCTTCTGTGGGAAAGAGAGAGCTAATTCCCTGTAGCATGGAGGGAACCACCCAGCAGGGGGTCCTTACCTCCAGAAGGAGGGTAGATAGAGTGTCCTTCTGTGGGAAAGAGAGAGCTAATTCCCTGTAGCATGGAGGGAACCACTCAGCAGGGGGTCCTTACCTCCAGAAGGAGGGTAGATAGAGTGTCCTTCTGTGGAAAAGAGAGAGCTAATTCCCTGTAGCATGGAGGGAACCACCCAGCAGGGGGTCCGTACCTCCAGAAGGAGGGTAGATAGAGTGTCCTTCTGTGGGAAAGAGAGAGCTAATTCCCTGTAGCATGGAGGGAACCACCCAGCAGGGGGTCCTTACCTCCAGAAGGAGGGTAGATAGAGTGTCCTTCTGTGGGAAAGAGAGAGCTAATTCCCTGTAGCATGGAGGGAACCACTCAGCAGGGGGTCCTTACCTCCAGAAGGAGGGTAGATAGAGTGTCCTTCTGTGGAAAAGAGAGAGCTAATTCCCTGTAGCATGGAGGGAACCACCCAGCAGGGGGTCCTTACCTCCAGAAGGAGGGTAGATAGAGTGTCCTTCTGTGGGAAAGAGAGAGCTAATTCCCTGTAGCATGGAGGGAACCACTCAGCAGGGGGTCCTTACCTCCAGAAGGAGGGTAGATAGAGTGTCCTTCTGTGGGAAAGAGAGAGCTAATTCCCTGTAGCATGGAGGGAACCACCCAGCAGGGGGTCCTTACCTCCAGAAGGAGGGTAGATAGAGTGTCCTTCTGTGGGAAAGAGAGAGCTAATTCCCTGTAGCATGGAGGGAACCACTCAGCAGGGGGTCCTTACCTCCAGAAGGAGGGTAGATAGAGTGTCCTTCTGTGGAAAAGAGAGAGCTAATTCCCTGTAGCATGGAGGGAACCACTCAGCAGGGGGTCCTTACCTCCAGAAGGAGGGTAGATAGAGTGTCCTTCTGTGGAAAAGAGAGAGCTAATTCCCTGTAGCATGGAGGGAACCACTCAGCAGGGGGTCCTTACCTCCAGAAGGAGGGTAGATAGAGTGTCCTTCTGTGGGAAAGAGAGAGCTAATTCCCTGTAGCATGGAGGGAACCACCCAGCAGGGGGTCCTTACCTCCAGAAGGAGGGTAGATAGAGTGTCCTTCTGTGGGAAAGAGAGAGCTAATTCCCTGTAGCATGGAGGGAACCACCCAGCAGGGGGTCCTTACCTCCAGAAGGAGGGTAGATAGAGTGTCCTTCTGTGGAAAAGAGAGAGCTAATTCCCTGTAGCATGGAGGGAACCACCCAGCAGGGGGTCCGTACCTCCAGAAGGAGGGTAGATAGAGTGTCCTTCTGTGGGAAAGAGAGAGCTAATTCCCTGTAGCATGGAGGGAACCACCCAGCAGGGGGTCCGTACCTCCAGAAGGAGGGTAGATAGAGTGTCCTTCTGTGGGAAAGAGAGAGCTAATTCCCTGTAGCATGGAGGGAACCACTCAGCAGGGGGTCCGTACCTCCAGAAGGAGGGTAGATAGAGTGTCCTTCTGTGGGAAAGAGAGAGCTAATTCCCTGTAGCATGGAGGGAACCACCCAGCAGGGGGTCCGTACCTCCAGAAGGAGGGTAGATAGAGTGTCCTTCTGTGGGAAAGAGAGAGCTAATTCCCTGTAGCATGGAGGGAACCACTCAGCAGGGGGTCCTTACCTCCAGAAGGAGGGTAGATAGAGTGTCCTTCTGTGGGAAAGAGAGAGCTAATTCCCTGTAGCATGGAGGGAACCACCCAGCAGGGGGTCCGTACCTCCAGAAGGAGGGTAGATAGAGTGTCCTTCTGTGGGAAAGAGAGAGCTAATTCCCTGTAGCATGGAGGGAACCACTCAGCAGGGGGTCCTTACCTCCAGAAGGAGGGTAGATAGAGTGTCCTTCTGTGGGAAAGAGAGAGCTAATTCCCTGTAGCATGGAGGGAACCACCCAGCAGGGGGTCCGTACCTCCAGAAGGAGGGTAGATAGAGTGTCCTTCTGTGGGAAAGAGAGAGCTAATTCCCTGTAGCATGGAGGGAACCACCCAGCAGGGGGTCCTTACCTCCAGAAGGAGGGTAGATAGAGTGTCCTTCTGTGGGAAAGAGAGAGCTAATTCCCTGTAGCATGGAGGGAACCACCCAGCAGGGGGTCCTTACCTCCAGAAGGAGGGTAGATAGAGTGTCCTTCTGTGGGAAAGAGAGAGCTAATTCCCTGTAGCATGGAGGGAACCACCCAGCAGGGGGTCCTTACCTCCAGAAGGAGGGTAGATAGAGTGTCCTTCTGTGGGAAAGAGAGAGCTAATTCCCTGTAGCATGGAGGGAACCACCCAGCAGGGGGTCCTTACCTCCAGAAGGAGGGTAGATAGAGTGTCCTTCTGTGGGAAAGAGAGAGCTAATTCCCTGTAGCATGGAGGGAACCACCCAGCAGGGGGTCCTTACCTCCAGAAGGAGGGTAGATAGAGTGTCCTTCTGTGGGAAAGAGAGAGCTAATTCCCTGTAGCATGGAGGGAACCACCCAGCAGGGGGTCCTTACCTCCAGAAGGAGGGTAGATAGAGTGTCCTTCTGTGGGAAAGAGAGAGCTAATTCCCTGTAGCATGGAGGGAACCACCCAGCAGGGGGTCCGTACCTCCAGAAGGAGGGTAGATAGAGTGTCCTTCTGTGGGAAAGAGAGAGCTAATTCCCTGTAGCATGGAGGGAACCACCCAGCAGGGGGTCCTACCTCCAGAAGGAGGGTAGATAGAGTGTCCTTCTGTGGGAAAGAGAGAGCTAATTCCCTGTAGCATGGAGGGAACCACCCAGCAGGGGGGTCCTTACCTCCAGAAGGAGGGTAGATAGAGTGTCCTTCTGTGGGAAAGAGAGAGCTAATTCCCTGTAGCATGGAGGGAACCACCCAGCAGGGGGTCCGTACCTCCAGAAGGAGGGTAGATAGAGTGTCCTTCTGTGGGAAAGAGAGAGCTAATTCCCTGTAGCATGGAGGGAACCACCCAGCAGGGGGTCCGTACCTCCAGAAGGAGGGTAGATAGAGTGTCCTTCTGTGGGAAAGAGAGAGCTAATTCCCTGTAGCATGGAGGGAACCACCCAGCAGGGGGTCCTTACCTCCAGAAGGAGGGTAGATAGAGTGTCCTTCTGTGGGAAAGAGAGAGCTAATTCCCTGTAGCATGGAGGGAACCACCCAGCAGGGGGGTCCTTACCTCCAGAAGGAGGGTAGATAGAGTGTCCTTCTGTGGGAAAGAGAGAGCTAATTCCCTGTAGCATGGAGGGAACCACCCAGCAGGGGGTCCTTACCTCCAGAAGGAGGGTAGATAGAGTGTCCTTCTGTGGGAAAGAGAGAGCTAATTCCCTGTAGCATGGAGGGAACCACCCAGCAGGGGGTCCTTACCTCCAGAAGGAGGGTAGATAGAGTGTCCTTCTGTGGGAAAGAGAGAGCTAATTCCCTGTAGCATGGAGGGAACCACTCAGCAGGGGGGTCCTTACCTCCAGAAGGAGGGTAGATAGAGTGTCCTTCTGTGGGAAAGAGAGAGCTAATTCCCTGTAGCATGGAGGGAACCACTCAGCAGGGGGGTCCTTACCTCCAGAAGGAGGGTAGATAGAGTGTCCTTCTGTGGAAAAGAGAGAGCTAATTCCCTGTAGCATGGAGGGAACCACTCAGCAGGGGGTCCTTACCTCCAGAAGGAGGGTAGATAGAGTGTCCTTCTGTGGGAAAGAGAGAGCTAATTCCCTGTAGCATGGAGGGAACCACCCAGCAGGGGGGTCCTTACCTCCAGAAGGAGGGTAGATAGTGTCCTTCTGTGGGAAAGAGAGAGCTAATTCCCTGTAGCATGGAGGGAACCACCCAGCAGGGGGGTCCTTACCTCCAGAAGGAGGGTAGATAGAGTGTCCTTCTGTGGGAAAGAGAGAGCTAATTCCCTGTAGCATGGAGGGAACCACCCAGCAGGGGGGTCCTTACCTCCAGAAGGAGGGTAGATAGAGTGTCCTTCTGTGGGAAAGAGAGAGCTAATTCCCTGTAGCATGGAGGGAACCACTCAGCAGGGGGTCCTTACCTCCAGAAGGAGGGTAGATAGTGTCCTTCTGTGGGAAAGAGAGAGCTAATTCCCTGTAGCATGGAGGGAACCACTCAGCAGGGGGTCCTTACCTCCAGAAGGAGGGTAGATAGTGTCCTTCTGTGGGAAAGAGAGAGCTAATTCCCTGTAGCATGGAGGGAACCACCCAGCAGGGGGGTCCTTACCTCCAGAAGGAGGGTAGATAGTGTCCTTCTGTGGGAAAGAGAGAGCTAATTCCCTGTAGCATGGAGGGAACCACCCAGCAGGGGGGTCCTTACCTCCAGAAGGAGGGTAGATAGAGTGTCCTTCTGTGGGAAAGAGAGAGCTAATTCCCTGTAGCATGGAGGGAACCACCCAGCAGGGGGGTCCTTACCTCCAGAAGGAGGGTAGATAGAGTGTCCTTCTGTGGGAAAGAGAGAGCTAAGCGATGGGGGAGGGGGGGTCAGGTCACCTCCAACCCTCCATCTGAACACACATACACACACACACTTACTATCTTGTCCGTCACATGATCCTCCAACGTTATGTGTGTATGTAGGTGTGTGTATCACATTACATTAAGGTAAGACCACATGCCTGAACAGGTGACATATGTGACTGGATTCCTGAACAGGTGACCTATATGATTGGATACCTGAACAGGTGACCTACAGTGCCCCTTGAACTTTGCGAGCTTTTGCCACATTTCAGGCTTCAAACATAAAGATATAAAACTGTATTTTTTTGTGAAGAATCAACAACAAGTGGGACACAATCATGAAGTGGAACGACATTTATTGGATATTTCAAACTTTAACAAATCAAAAACTGAAAAATTGGGCGTGCAAAATTATTCAGCCCCCTTAAGTTAATACTTTGTAGCGCCACCTTTTGCTGCGATTACAGCTGTAAGTCGCTTGGGGTATGTCTCTATCAGTTTTGCACATCGAGAGACTGAAATTTTTTCCCATTCCTCCTTGCAAAACAGCTCAAGCTCAGTGAGGTTGGATGGAGAGCATTTGTGAACAGCAGTTTTCAGTTCTTTCCACAGATTCTCGATTGGATTCAGGTCTGGACTTTGACTTGGCCATTCTAACACCTGGATATGTTTATTTTTGAACCATTCCATTGTAGATTTTGCTTTATGTTTTGGATCATTGTCTTGTTGGAAGACAAATCTCCGTCCGTGTCTCAGGTCTTTTGCAGACTCCATCAGGTTTTCTTCCAGAATGGTCCTGTATTTGGCTCCATCCATCTTCCCATCAATTTTAACCATCTTCCCTGTCCCTGCTGAAGAAAAGCAGGCCCAAACCATGATGCTGCCTATATGCCTACCTATATGATTGGATACCTGAACAGGTAACCTACATGACTGGATACCTGAACAAGTGACCTACATGACTGGGTACCTGAACAGGTGACCTATATGACTGGGTACCTGAACAGGTGACCTATATGACTGGGTACCTGAACAGGTGACCTATATGACTGGGTACCTGAACAGGTGACCTATATGACTGGGTACCTGAACAGGTGACCTATATGACTGGGTACCTGAACAGGTGACCTATATGACTGGGTACCTGAACAGGTGACCTACATGACTGGGTACCTGAACAGGTGACCTATATGACTGGGTACCTGAACAGGTGACCTATATGACTGGGTACCTGAACAGGTGACCTATATGACTGGGTACCTGAACAGGTGACCTATATGACTGGGTACCTGAACAAGTGACCTATATGACTGGGTACCTGAACAGGTGACCTATATGATTGGATACCTGCACAGGTGACCTATATGACTGGGTACCTGAACAGGTGACCTATATGACTGGGTACCTGAACAGGTGACCTATATGACTGGATACCTGCACAGGTGACCTATATGACTGGGTACCTGAACAAGTGACCTATATGACTGGATACCTGAACAGGTAACCTATATGACTGAGTTAGAGTCTAGTGGATTTCCAGTTCAAAGTAGCTGCTCCTTGACAGCTGGGGGTAAAATAGGTTCACACACACAGTAATAAGTGACTGACAAGTCTCTTCTCTTACAGTAATCTGAATCGACAGCACTTGGTTCACGTGAATTTAATTACAATTCAAGTTAAATTGCCGAATAGTAATTGACTCGTTCTTGTGTAATTCGGTGTCTTTCCGAGATCTTACAGAAGATGGCAGTATAGTACAATAATTTAGAAAAAAAAGAGAGTCAGCGAGAAAGAGAAAGTGTGTGCATCTGTGTGTGCATGTGTGTTTGAGAGAGAGAGAGAGAGAGAGAGGGAGGGAGAGAGAGAGAGAGAGAGAGAGAGGGAGAGAGAGAGAGAGAGAGAGAGTTTTGCGAGACACTCTCGGGAATCAAGATACACTTGGGCTCAATACAATCATTCATTCTACTATAAATGAGACACACCCTTACTCACACACTCACATACAAGGCACACTTGTATCTAGTGTGAGCATGTCTGTTTCTAAACCAATCGAATCGACCGATCCTGCTGGTTGACAGCCTATCCCCTGGGGTGTCTTTGACATGTCCACTTGATGACATGGTTCTTAGATCAATAACCAATAACATGCCAATCACCAATCAACCCTCCGGTTAGAAAAACACTCAACAGTGACTAAAACCACATGAATGGATGGATCTACAATCATCCCTTCGTCCTTCCATCCCTCCGTTCCTGATGAGAAGTGAATTGAAAGAGGAGAGATGTGGAAGGACTTGAATAATGGACAGTGCTTGGCCAACTCTGTTCGAGGTTTAGAATTCCCATGTCCACTGGAAGTTCAAAAAGTCATAGCCACAATGACATCATACATGTAGTCTATTGCTCAACCAGCAACAGCTACAAAATGACTCGCCTATTTGGGCAAACAGGTTGCCATTTCCTTTTTCATTCAACCCCCTTCCATAAAAGGGCAGACCTGGGACGCCGGTGCACCTGCAACAGGCCATGAGGTGTCAGAAGGTGAGTGCCGATCGCCACCGCAGTGGGGCCCCGGTGTTCGCACCGGGGAACAGGGTCTGGCTCTCGACCCGAAACCTTCCCTTCCGCCTACCTTGTCTGAAGCTGGGCCCGCGGTTTTAGGGACCATTTAAAGTCCCGAGGAGACTGAACGAGGGTTGCTACAGGTTACAGCTTCCCCCCGATTACCGCATTAACCCCTCATTCCATGTGTCTCTTCGGGGGGTTCCTCCGCCCCCTCTGGACATCGAGGGGGCCCCGGCGTATGCTGTTCGAGCCATACTGGTCCTGAGGCGTCGGACGAGGGGCCTTCAGTACCTCATGGAGTGGGAGGGGTACGGTCCAGGAGATGCTGGGTGCCGGTGGAGGACGTTTTGGACCCTTCGTTGCTACTGGAGTTCCACTGTCTCCAACCAGATCGCCCTGCGCCTCGTCCTCCAGGTCGTCTCCGAGGTCGGTGTCGGCGCGCAGCTGGAGCCGCGCGTCGAGGGGGGGGTACTGTCACGGTTTCTATTCCCCAATTACATGTTCATTATTTAACCCTCTGTTTCCCCATGGTTTTTGTGTGTGATTGTTTAAGGATCTGGGTGTAGCTGGTGCAGAGGAGTCAGGCACAGGAGAGCAGAGATGAGTAACACAAGAAACTTTACTCAACATTTCCAAATACATGAAGTAATACCAAGCCCACAAACATCGGACTGAACTTACAATAAAACAATCACTCACAAAAACCATGGGGAAAACAGAGGGTTAAATAATGAACATGTAATTGGGGAATTGAAACCAGGTGTGTAAAACAAATACAAAACAAATGGAAAGTGAAAAGTGGATCACGATGGCTAGACGGCCGGTGACGTCGACCACCGAACGTCGCCCGAACAAGAAGAGGGACCGACTTCGGCGGAAGTTGTGACAACCGTAGAGTTACAACAGGACAATGCAACTGTACAAAGGTTCACTGAAGAAGTCTACTCTCATTAACCCGTAAACTAAAAATTGACACAGTGACTTCACTTATAAAATCTAATCTAATTCTTAGAAAACGTCCTCGGTCACCTTCCCTCACTCTCATTTTCCTATTGACCACAATTGGTTTCAGCTGTTTTCCCCCTTATCAACCGTTTTCCGATAACGTTTTTTTAAATGGCTCAACAAGAGTACAAGCTTCTCGGTGAGCAGTTGTTTACGTATAAAGGCCAGGTGTTTCCTGTGGCTGACGCGTATGAATTAAACACGGAATATATCGACAGCCTGGAACACTTTGAGATCAAGGACAGTGATGTTTTCCTTGTCACTTTCCCCAAATCAGGTAAGTAAACGATTGAAAAGTCTTACTTTCACACAGACAGTAGCTACAGAGGTATAATAAAACAGGACTGGTGCTTGAACAGCTATTACAAATTGAGTAGGTTGTAATTAAATCATGAATAAGCCAACGTTCTCAGTAAACACATTAACAGCTGGTTTTCAGCATTCTCATAGGGAAGATGTATGGCACTTACACAAATGATGATTGGCTGAAATAAATTGACAATAAGAAGATTGTGGGAGCTGTGTTGATTGACTTCAGTGCAGCTTTTGACTTTATCAGTCATAGTCGGCTGCTGAAAAACATGTGTTATGGCTTTACATCCCCTGCTTTATAGTGGTTCGAGAGTTACCTGTCTAACAGAACACAGAGGGTGTTCTTTAATGGAAGCCTCTCCAACACGATCCAGGTAGAGTCGGGCATTCCCCGCAAGACATGCCACCAGGGGTCTCTTCACAGTCTCCAAGTCTACAACAGACTCTGGGAAAGGCACAGTACTACATAGAGCCATGAATACATGAACTACACCTTATGGGACAACTCGGACTGTGAAGAGAGACACACACAGGCACACACACACGCATATGCACACACACGCTAACACGCACTCTACACACAAGTATATTGTGATGTTGATATATTGTGGTATTATAAATGTTGCAGTGTAGATATGTAGTGGTAGAGTAGTGGTGTAATAATGTGTTTGTTGTATTATGTAGTTTTTTTTTAATTTTTTTAATTGGGATGTAAATGCCTTAATCTTGTTTGGACCCCAGGAAGAGTAGCTGCTACCAAGACAGCAGCTAATGGGGATCCTTAATACATACAACAACAACACAATATAATAATATAACTACTTGTGGTAGGCTATTTCATCTCAAGCATCTTCACTCACTCACTCACTCGTACAGCAAGCTTTACAAGGAGATTTGGAGAAAAACCAAAGTCATGTTGGTCTGTTCAACTAGGAAAAGGCCAAAACAGCATGGGATACAATTAAGTATGGGAGGAGTACAAATTGAAGAAGTGGCAGAAACCAAACTACTGGGAGTGCAGCGAGACAACTGCTTATCATGGTCGTCTCAAACAACTAATCTATGTCAAAAAAAATATTAAAACAGCATGCATAATCAGAAGGATAGCTAAATATTTACCAGGGGAAATCCTTCAGCAAATAACACAGGCATTGGTTGAGAGTCAGGTGAACTATTGTTCGGTGGTCTGGGGAAATGCATCATCTAGTGAAGTCAGGAGGCTGTAGAATGCACAGAATAAAGCAGCAAGGATTGTTTTAAGGCGGAGATACGGTTCTTCTGTTGCAGTCATGCGCAGTGTTCTTGGTTGGTCATCAATCGACAAGATAGTGTAAAAAAAATGCTTATTTTATTTTATAATATACATCATTTAAAACGGCCAAGTTCTATTCACAACAGTATTCAGTTGGTAAGAGACAGACATTCCGTAAATACTAGGAATAGATTGTCCACCATCTATGTGTTATCCAGACAGAAAAAATAAATGGGCAAAAGAACATTTTGATTTAGAGCAATAAAGAAATGGAATAAATTAACTGAGCAAACTAGAAACCTTTCAATATATAAGTTTAAACATTATTTTAAAACAATTTAAATATAGTATTTAGAAATGTTGTGGGACTATAGTAGATGAGGAATCAATATTTTTTTAGATTGAGTATTATGTTAGTGTATTATGTATGTTTGTAATAATGTGTTATATGTGAAAGTGTGTTTGTATTATAAATTGTATTTTAATTTTAATGTTAAGGACTCTTGGAAGATTAGTCCAAATGGGGACTAAAAGAGATCCTAATAAAATCAAATCTCTCTCTCACTCTCTCCTTCTCTCTCCCTCTCTATCTCTCTCTCTCACTCTCTCCTTCTCTCTCCCTCTCTATCTCTCTCTCTCACTCTCTCCTTCTCTCTCCCTCTCTATCTCTCTCTCTCTCTCACTCTCTCCTTCTCTCTCCCTCTCTATCTCTCTCTCTCACTCTCTCCTTCTCTCTCCCTCTCTATCTCTCTCTCTCACTCTCTCCTTCTCTCTCCCTCTCTCTCTCTCTCTCACTCTCTCCTTCTCTATCTCTCTCTCTCCCTCTCTCCTCTCTCCCTCTCTCCTTCTCTCTCCCTCTATCTCTCTCTCTCTTTCTTTCTTCCTCTCTCATTCTCGCTCTCTCCCCTTTCTCTCTATATCTCTCTATCT